>NC_066546.1:10555488-10670488 GCF_024679095.1 Eriocheir sinensis | reverse complement strand
TCCGTCCACCGCAAGTCTGTTATATTATTCACGATTAATAAAACAATAATATAATGTACAACAGTACCTCCTAAAGAAAGAAAGAAAGTGTTTAGGCTTCACAAACTAACTCTTATGGCTAATCATTCTAACTGTATACTGTTTGACGATGTTAGAGAGAGAGAGAGAGAGAGAGAGAGAGAGAGAGAGATACTGAGTCGGGCTTGGCTCTGAAGTGAAGGGGAGAGAGAGAAAGGGAGAGAAGGGGAAGCAAGAAGGGGACATCTGTAGTGGTGAGGGGAAGGGAAAGGGACTCTAATAGAAGGGGAAATGATTGGGGAGGAGAAGGGGCGGAGGAGGGGAGCTAAAACAAGAGTAGGGTGAAGGAAGGGGCATATGAATGAGTGAGGGGAGAGAGAGATGAAGATGCTGGTAGTGGAGGGGGAGGGGGTAGAGGCGGGGTGGATGAGTAAGCGAGGGGAGATGAGGATGCTGCGAGAGAGAGAGAGAGAGAGGGGCAGTGCTCCACGTTGTGATGAAGCAGGCTGTGATGCTGACCGGGGCGGGGCTCTCTTTCTCTCTCCTCTCTCTCTCTCTCTCTCTCTCTCTCTCTCTCTCTCTCTCTCTCTCTCTCTCTCTCTCTCTCTCTCTCTCTCTCTCTCTCTCTCTCGTATTGACCATAGCAGCGCCAATCACCAGGAATCGAACCCCCGTGACGATTGGCGGATATGTCGATGGTATCAGCCAGTGCGCCATCATTTAGCAGCGGGAAGGCGGTGGACAGGAGCGAAATGGCGAAGAAGGCATGAGAGGAGAAAGAAGGGCGGAGAGACACTGGCTATCGTGCAGTAACATTTTGCTCTCTATCACTTATAATTTCCTTTTGTCTCTCTCTCTTCCTCCTTTCCTTGTACAGTGGTGGGAAGACGAAGTGACGAGTGGAGTTGCAAAGGTGCTTCTTGTAACCCGTCATTCATCACCAGTTCACGTTTTCCTCTATTCTTTTTCCCTCAACTTCTTTTTTTTTTCTGGAATGATGCTAGAAAAAGGTTGGGTTAGAGAGAGGTGTTTCTTGTCATTCTTTAATTTGTTCTTCTCTGCCAGTTTATATGTTCCTTTGTCTTTCCTCTTTTATATAGTCCCTTACTTTTCCTCTCTTTACTTTCCTATATTGTGCGGGAAAGTGCAAGGAAGAGGTTGGGTTGGAGAGATGTGCGTCCTGTTTTCCTGTAACCTGTTCTCCATCAGTTTACATGTTCATCAATTCTTCATTCTTCTAGTTCTTTGTATTATGCCGGAAGGGTGCAAGAAAGAAGGTTGGGCTGAAGAGAGGTGGATCCTGTACTCCTATAACCTGTTCTCTCTATCAGTTTACATATACCTTTGCCTCTTCGCCGTCTTGTTTATTATGTATTTGCTGTCGAGTGTTGGCCTCTACGTTTTCCCTTCCTGAGGTCAACAAGGCGATGCTAAACGGCTGATAAACGCTTGCTGTGCTCATTCCACCTTCATGCAGCTTTTGCCAGGCGGGATAATTAGTGTTTAATATTCTATCTGCGCCGTGAGTGCCTTCGTTCGCTTCGTCACGGAATTACGATTGAGCAGCAAGAAAAACGCGTCGCTCGATAAACTCATAACGGCGTAGTTTGCTCTGGTGAGGAATTATTATTAAGTTTTCAGTATTGGCTAATTGATTATTCCGCCATCGAACGCTTGTCCAAGGACGTTAGTTTGAGGAAGAATGGAAAAGGTGCGATCGGAGAGGCTACAGACAAGGTTGCGAACGTGTGATGATGAGGAAACAGCAGTTGAACATGGCATCAAAGGGGAAAGAATGGTGATGTCATATAGTTTTCGGGCGCACCGCATACAACGTCGCATCCACACTGTGACTGAAAGAGACATACAGACAGAAACATAGGACTTGACGAAGGAAAGAATGGTAGTGTTATATAGTATTCTGACGTCTGGATATACAACTTCCCATCCACACTGTGACTGAAAGAGACATACAGACAGACACACAGGACTTGACGAAGGAAAGAATGGTAGTGTTATATAGTATTCTGACGTCTGGATATACAACTTCCCATCCACACTGTGACTGAAAGAGACATACAGACAGACACACAGGACTTGACGAAGGAAAGAATGGTCATGACAAGTAGTTTTCTGACGTCTGGGTATACAATGTCCCATCCACACGGTGACCGAAAGGATGAAAGACAGACAGACACACAGATACAGACAGGAAATGACAGGTCTTCCTCATGTATTTTACTCGCGTGCCGCTAGAAATCCCTCGCCTATACAACCAACATATCCATTCACATAATTTTCTTTGTTCGTGAGGCATCGCGAGGCATAGAAAATGAGATAATAGAGTCCCTTTTTTTCCACTCACGAACCACTTATATTCCACTTAGGCCTATCTGCTCCCCCCATCCCTCGTACATATTATTATTGATAGAACCTCACCGAAATCATCATCATCATCATCATCATCAGTTTCTTGCTAGTTTAGGGTATTTATATTTAGGTTCTTTCGGAGTATTTAAAGTATAGTGGTTAGTGAGCAAGCAAACCTCGTATCATCATCATCATCATCATCATCAGTTTCTTGCCAGTCTAGGGTATTTATATTTAGGTTCTTTCGGAGTATTTAAAGTATAGTGGTCAGGAAGGCGATGTGTACATACTCTCCACAAGCCAAAATTAATAAGTTAGTGTATCGATTATTGAGTTAGTTAGCAGTCACTTTGCAGTCTGAAATCACACCCACCGCCCTCTATTGCAAGCCTTCCACCGTGGACTCGAGTCAAAGGAAGGGAAGAAAAGGTGTTTATTTGAAAGGTACACAGATATAAATATGTAACCATCACCTCTCACACACACACACACACACACACACACACACACACACACACACACACACACACACACACACACTTTTCGGGCATTCACGCGCGTCATCCATAAACCAACAAGCAAAAAAATTGTAATACTATAATGGAGTTTACCTTCTTTGGATGTTTTTTTTTATGCAGGTCGATATTTTTTTTCTTTTCAGAGACAGTTTTACGTTTACAAGTATTTCGTGGGTGTTTGTTAAGAGAAACACTCAGACTATATAGCGTATGCGTTGTTTGTGTTGCGTTTTGTTATATACATGCACATGCATACAGAGCCGAACGCAACACACAAATAAGTATACACACACAAACACACATACACACACAGCTCCCTCTCACCCAACGCACACACATCCCACCTCCACCCCACCACACGCAACCTCCCCCCACACACACAAACAGTTCCCCGCCACCTCCCCTCCCCCTCACACACGTACGCACACACAATGAGAACTCCATTAAACTTATGAAACTCCAGATCTTGTTGAAAATCACGAAGATTGAACATATCGCCAACCTCGCGCGCCTCCCCCGGGACGCCACGCCGCACCTGGTGAACAAACTTTGCTGCATTCTGTCACGTGTGTGTGTGTGAGAGAGAGAGAGAGAGAGAGAGAGAGAGAGAGATTAAAAAGAACTGAAATGTTTAAACTGCAACGGTACATATTATTTTATTTACATTTTTTTTAGTTCGTATCTCTCTGTCCTTTGTATGATTGCCTCTCTCTCTCTCTCTCTCTCTCTCTCTCTCGTATCACCTTTCCAGTAATTATTCCCCTCCCCTCCCCTCACCTGTACTTACCTGTCCTGTGTCGCTGCTGCTGCTTCGTTATATATAATCTTAAAGGGAAAAAGGTACCTCGGTAAAAAACGAAGGTCTTTATCGCCAGCCCTTCCTAATGACATTGATAGGAAAAAATACCGTGTAAAAAGTGACTTCAATTATGAATATAGAAGGGAGGAGGAGGAGGAGGAGGAGGAGGAGGTGGAGGTGGAGGTGGAAGCGGAGAAGAAGGAGGAGGAGGAGGGGACACTGGAAACGGAAGAGGAGATACAGGAGGAGAGTCAAGAGCTGGACGAGAAGGCGTAGTAGAAGGCTGAGGCAGTAGTAGGAGGCGCAGTAGAAGGGTAGGAGGAGGAGGCGCAGTAGCCAAGGCGCGTGATGACTAGCGGTGGTGTTTCCGGAAGCCGAGGGTGGTGGTGGAGGTGGTGGTGGTGGTGGTGATGGGCGGCCGGTCTTGTATCATCACACGCACGACGGTGTAATAGCGTGCGTCGCCTGGTGATTACGTGTATCGGTCGGTAATTGTATATATCAGAAAATAATTGGGCTCGCGACACGTTTCAGAGCGAACTGGACTTCAAAAAGCAGTGGGCTTTGATCACTAATTAATGTCATTAATGAGCTTTTTCCAGGCCCTTTAAAAGTAGGTGACAGGTAAAGGGCTGCTGTCATAAGGCTGAAAACTGACGGCCGAACCTCCAGGGATGTGCTCTCGCTCCCCGACCCAATAACCTCCGGCAACTCTTTTCGGGCTCCCATTGGCTGCCTGAGTCGTGGCTTTCCATTGGTAAAGTTATGTTAATGGTTGAACTATATGCCAGTATCACTCACTATATACGTGGATGTGTATGGCGGAGAAGGAAATGAATGAAGGACTGAAGAGCAAGGGATGAGATTAAACATGGATTTATATTGGCAAATGTATGCTATTGGCCGAAAAATATGCCGGTGTCCCATTATTCCTCTTGCACTATACGCGTTGCTATGAGACGAACATGGAAGTGACCGAAGGACTGTAGGGCCAAGGACGAGATCAGTCTTGTACTTCTATTGGCAAGGTTATGGTAAAGGTCGAAGTATATGCCGGTATCCCATTACTCGTAAAACACTATATACGTGGACGAGTATGACGATCTTGCAGTGGGTGAATGAAACTGAAATGGAGAGAAGAATGAAACAGAAAGAACTGAATGGCAAGGAATGAATCAGACGTACATTTTCATTGATCGAAGTATATAGTATTATGCAACGTCAATACATCCTCTCTACATGCACATTATACATACCGTACCGTACTTTGAAGGGAGGAGTGTGAAACTATGAAAAGAAAGGGACGAGAGGATAAGGATGCGGGGTTAAGGCTAGGTAAATCCTTATACTATCAGGTGTAATGTTGAGGAAAGAACAGGTGAGGGGATGGTTAAAGGAGGCAGGTGAGATGGCTAAGGGGGTGAAGTAGAATGACCTAGGAATGAAGTATGAGGAAAAGGAACTGTGTGTGTGTGTGTGTGTGTGTGTGTGTGTGTGTGTAGGATATAAGTAAGATAAAGTAGACTAACAAGATCAGCTTCGTGGGTACTGCAGAAAGTGTGAAAGAAAGGACTGCAAGCGAAGACGACTCAAGGCTTAGGAAAAAAAAAATCATTATACATCGTGAGCGAAAACGAGAGGTTAAAGTAAATTAAAAAAAAAAACATAAATAGTATAACAAAGAAGGCATATATAGCAGATGAGGGAGACAGGATACAGAAAAAAAGGTGATATGTCGAAGCCGAAAAAAATATATATATCATAGGTGAGGAAGTTGGGCAGTCGTGTCTATGAGGAAGGAAAAAAAAGGGAACCAGGTAGATATGGATGAGGTGGATAGATGTATGAGGGAGAGGGAGGCAGATGGATATGTGGACGTGGGTGAGAGACGGAGATAGGGGAATACATGGATGAAAGAGGAGAAGGAAACAGGAGTATACGTGGATGAAGAGAAGGGGGAGGAAAAGAAGGATGAACACATGGATGAAATGAAAGTCAGGTAGGAGTGGATACGTATATGAAAATGAGAGAAAAGAAAGAAGGTATCGAAGACATGAGGGTAAAGGGGAGGAGGGGGAAAGAGAAAAAAAAGTAGATTATAGTATGGTAGTGGATAAAGTGGATGAGATAGACAATATAGAGAAGGTAGAGAAAAGACAGGTGAATGCGTGGGTAAGAGGAGGAGGAGGAGGAGGGTACATCCATACAGCTGTGCGCGAGTGTAGCACCATCTAGTGTCCAATATGGCGACGCTCCTTCAGTTCGAGGGGATGTCAATTTAAATGAATCCGAAATTGAGTGAAGCTCTTGAGCACGGCGGCTGAAATGGGACAAGTGCCATCAAAAAGAAAATTACATTACCCAAAATTCAATAACCGGATACTTAAGCTGTGTCACATATTGCCCCCCATTCCCTTGCCCCCACCAACCCCCGCTCCTCTCCCTACCCCCCAGCTGCCTCCTCCTCTTCTCCTTCTCTCCTCTACCTTTCCTCCTGCGTCCTCCTCTTCCACTCTTCCTCCTGTCCCGCATTCCGACTTTACTCTTGTGTTTTGCTCTTACTTTCCTCTCCCTCTTTCTCCTTCTCCTCATCCTCTTCCACACACTATCTACCTCCTTCCTCTTCTTCCAGTCTTCCTCCTGTCCCGCACTCCTGCTTTACTCCTGTTTTGCTGTTTCTTTCCTCTCCCTCCTTCTACTCCTCCTCCTCCTCCTCCTCTCTCCTATTATTTTGCTTGTAGGAGGGAGGAAGGAAGGAAAGGAGGGGTGAGTGGTTGCGTCGTAATGAAGTAAATAGCTTCTTTTTTTGTTTTTTTGCTTCCCGGATTCACCTTGACCTTCCCTGCTCTTTTTGGAATCCCTAACCACCGTGATGCTGGCGTTGGTGTGGTGGCGGTGGTGGTGGCGGTTGCGGCCCCGTGTTTCCCCGCGCGGCACTCGGCCACCGCTGGGGACAGTGAGCCGCGTGACGCATGTGCCCCGCATTAGTGTTGTGCGAATATGTGTTGATGTTTGCCGGGGATATTAATAAAATGTATTTTCATGGAGGAACAAAAATATCTTAATTACAAAAAAGTTACATCATTCTTTTTCAGGCGAGGTCAGCGCGGCGGGGTAGGAAGTGATGTAAAGTCCCCTGAATTTAAATCGGAATGTGATTTTTATTCTTTTTAAGCTGGACGTTAGTTTTTTTCCGCTTTGCTTCAATGAGTTTCCATGGCAACGAGGCCTCATGTTTGCTGGCGGCGGCGGCGGCGGCGGTGGCGGAGGCGGCTTGTGAAAACCAGTCTGTTTCCTAATGTTAATCAACTCGCCAAATGACGTGTGGCATTAGCAGCTTTTTATTGAGTGTCCGCAGCCCGTCCGCGGGGCCCCAGGGGAGGAGGGGGCGGCGTGACCACTGGTGAAGTTGATGGAAAAACCTAAATGCATGTAATGGCATTATTAACCATTTACTGTCGCCCCGTGTGTTTGACGTCCGCGTGTGTGGCCATGTGTCGATGGGTGTACACTTTTTTTTTACTGTATCGACTAAAACGAGTTCGTAAACGAGTTCGTCAGATGGCGGAGTGGTGACTAACACACTTACGCACGTACATACATCGTTGCACTGGTGACACATTAACACACACTTTACCTGCTGCTCCCTAAAGTGCCGTGGCTGAGTTCCCGCTGTCACCAGATGCAAAATAAAGAGATAAGCCATTCACTAACACTACTTCTTCTCACGTAATTGACTGCTCTTTCGACCACCTCTTTGGATTCTTTACAGGAGCAGCGAGTAGCGGGCTTTTTTTATTGTTGTTTCCTTTTTTTGTGCCCTTGTGCTGTCTCCTTTGCTGTAAAAAAAAAAAAAAAAACGCTTCATATCTAGTCCATTCACGCATCAGCTTCCTAACTTCTGCGTCGTCGTTAGATCGTCGTAACCATCAGCTATAGAACGCCACTGTGCATTTCGGAAACATGATTCAGCAAAGTGAGAAATGCTAAATGGTATGTGTTCCTCCTAAAGACCCGAACTCTATTTAGGTAACTTTTAACACGAGAAACCAAACAGAACATGACTAAACACGTTCCACCTCTAGCCCATTCACACACATGCAAGAGATTGGGAAGGAGAACCAAGTAGTAGTGAACAGTATAATGAGGCGTTGAGGCGTCATGGCGGTGGCTCTCCAAACTCAAAGGCGTTGCGGCTATATCATCATAATCATCAGCTACTAAACGTCACGCTATCTTGCTGGTACATGATTCAGCGTGGTGAGACCAACCATTTTGTACGCGCTTCTTCCCAGTGGATTTCAAGGCCATGCGGGTACTTCCAATCACGAGAAACCGAACAGAACATCACGGAACACGCTGGAGTAGAGTCCCCTCGCTTCGGAAACCATTTTGTAGGTGGATGAGGATGCAGGTGAGGGAGTGGCCCGGCTGGAGGCAGGGAGGAGGGAGTCAGTCGGCGAAGGGGGAGGGAGGAGGGAGGGGGGGGGGGGGAAGATGCACCTTAACTTGGCCATTCAAGAAGTAATTGAATCTGACTCGTCGGAAGCTGCGGAAAGGGAGTAGCAGCAGCAGCACCACCACCACCACCACCACCTACACTAACAAAGCTAAACTAACCCACCGCCCTCTCACCTTGCCCACGCCGGCACCGCCACCGCCGCCGCCACCTCGGAGCTCGGGGCAGCCAGGTGAAAAAAAATGTACTCGCTGTTAACTCAATACAAATATTAAAGGTAAACTTCGCGGAAGGATTTGGGCATGGCAGAGAGGGAGAGAGAGAGGGAGGGAGAGAGTGAGAGTGCTAGCCTCGCACAGCCCTCCTACGTCGTGTTGAGGGAAGGAAGGGAGAGGAGAGAGGAGGGAGAGGCAGTCATGAGGAGAAAGGAAGAAGCAAGTAAATAAGTACCTTCATTATACAGTAAGAACAATTAGTACGTATCGATCTGCGAAAGCGTATACCGTTGCTGAGAGAGAGAGAGAGAAATAGACATTCAGACAGATTGATACAAACAGCTCGACAAACAGACAGAAAGACCTTGACAGAGTGACAGACAGCCAGAGGGACAGACAGACGGACATAAATAAATCGACACACACACACACACACACACACACACACACACACACACACACACACACACACACACACACACACTGCCTATGTATCATCCCAACAAACTCGAACATGAAAAACACTGGACGAAACGGGTCAAAAAATTTATCCCCCAACACATCACAGAAATAAAGTAATCAGAGAGAGTTACGATTTTTCTTCAGATGCCGCGGTAACCAAAGCCACATTTTAAAAAGAACGATAACAAAAGGTATTGGCTTTTAGGGGGGTTCCTAACGCGATAAGTAAAACAGAAAAAAGAATAAAAAAAAAGATTCACCGTTGTAACCGTATATATTTTTTTTTTTATTCCTTCTGAAGACAAATTGCTTGTTTATTTAATTTGCAATAAAAAGAATGTCTCGCAGGTGAAAGATTGCTCCTTTATTGTGCGATTCATTTTTGTTAATGAAATTAGTTTCGGGAATGAAAGTTTTTTTTTATTGCTGCTGTGGATATTGCTTTTTTCTGAGTGGTTTTCTATTGCCGGGAATAGAAATATCAATACTGACTCGCCCTCGTCTTTAGCAGTGTTCTCTCTCTCTCTCTCTCTCTCTCTCTCTCTCTCTCTCTCTCTCTCTCTCTCTCTCTCTCTCTCTCTCTCTCTCTCTCTCTCTCTCTCTCTCTCTCTCTCTCTCTCTCTCTCTCTCTCTCTCTCTCTCTCTCTCTCTCTCTCTCTCTCTCTCTCTCTCTCTCTCTCTCTCTCTCTCTCTCTCTCTCTCGCCGTGTAACTGTTGCCTAATTTTAGTTTTTTTTATCTTTACGGAATACATTTATTTGTTTCATTTCCTTCACTCTGTTTTCTGTCACCTTACTTATATGTTCACGTCTCATATTTTTTTTCAACCGCTCTCTTAAAATCTTCACAATCTGGTTTCGTGTTCATATCTATAATATTCTTTACATTCTAAGTCTTTTCATTTCAAGGTTTTGCACCGAGTCATACATTCTCAGGGACTTTAAACACATTACTTCTCCCTCTCAAGAACCCTACAAGCCGGCCAGTCCTGCGTTCTCCTGTACAATTCGCGTTCTCCGCCACAAAGTTCTCTACCTTCCGAACTGTTCATTTTCAAGCGTTTTAAACACATTACTTCTACCTCTCAAGAGCCCTCCAAGCCGGCCAGTCCCGCGTTCTCCTCTACAATTCGCGTTCTTCTCCACAAAGTTCTCTACCTTCCTAGCTGTTCATTTTCAAGCGCTTTAACCACATCGCTTCACCCTCGTAATGGCCCTTCAAACAGCTCCGTCCCTGTCGTCACTCATCTCCTCCCCTCGGGGCCGCTCCCCTTCTTTGAGTGACGCCTCCTGCCGCTTCCCCTCCCAGGCGTCCCCTCTCAGGCGTCCCCTCACCCCAAACACAGAGAGAACAAGTGATGGTCCGGGGTTCATAAATTATATTGTGGAGCGTAAGAGCCACTTTCCGATATTATAACGATAAATCACGGCCGTACTGACCACTTCTGCCTATCGGTTTAATCCAAGAGATTGGTTGAATGGCCGCGTCAGGGCCGGCCGCAGTGGGGACAAAATACACAGGGCTGACCAGCGAGGAGGCGAGGTAGGGCAGGAGGACTCAGCCACGATGAATGAGCTCCGAGGAACTTTGGGAATTGGGAACATTCCTAGCGCGTCTGATGGCGGGAAGAAGGGAGGCGTGGAGGGAATGTGATGGGTGGAAGAGGGGAGGAAGAGGAGTGGAATAGGGGTGGAAGAGGGGACAAGGGGGAGGAAACAGAGGCCGTGTGTTGAGGGGAGATGGAAAGGCAAGGAGAGGACAGGAGAAGAGAGTTGATGTACAGGGACGGAGATGTGGGAAAGAGGATGCTGAGAGAGAGAGAGAGAGAGAGAGAGAGAGTAGAGACGGGAAATGAAGTGTAGCTTAATGAAGGGAGTTAATCACAATACGACGCCTGTTTGTTCTACTTCCTGGATGTTGTCATAAAGCTCCATCATCATCACCATCATCATCACTTCATCATTTCCCCTTTCTTTCTTCATCACTGCCTTCCTTCTTTCTTTTCCCATCACCCTTTCATCTTCATCTCTTCCCTCCTTCTCCATATCCTCTTCTCTTCTCTTCTTTCCCATCTTTATCCTCTTTATCACCCCTATCTTTCATCCCTATCCCCCCCCTCCATCTTCACTGCTACCACCTTCATCATCTATTATATTCATTATCTTTTACTCTCATTATTTATTTCAACTACACCCATCACCCATCGGTTATCTCCGTTGCCATCGTCTTTTCCTCATCAGTCTTCTCCACCCATCTCCATCAGCCTCCACCACCATTTTTCTGCTCCACCCCTCCTCACTATTATTCTCTACTCCACATCACCAGCAGACACATTGTTCCTTTATCGCTCACCACTAGCACCCTTCATCATCACCATCTTTCTCATTACTAATCCTTTGTTATCAACGTTTCCCTTCCATCTATACTTTATTATCTCACCCATTATCTTCTGCCATCTTTCACTCTCTTGCTATCTCCGTCCACCTTCTTCATCACTCCTCTAAATCATTAACTTTCTCTTCATCATAACTCTTCCACCATCACCACACGGTCGCTTCCACTCCACTAAGATTCCCACCATCATCCACTCACCGCTGTTCACCATTACGTTGCTCATCACCTCCATAAAATATTAACCTCCCCTTCACCACCACCATCACCACCACTATCTCATCACCTCCCTCTACCACACTAAATTCGCTGTCATCATTCACTCTTTCTTCCATCATTATCTCTCGCCACCTTTCCTTTTTTTCACTCTATCTTACCTCCACCTCCTCCACCCTCATCCTACTAAACCCACTATCATCACCTTCTACATCACAAAATTTGGTATCTTCATCCATTCTTCTTTCCATCATTACCTTTTTTAGCACCCTTCCTTTTTTTTCCACTCTCTCTTAGTACCAACTCTCGTCCACCCTTTTCCTAATACCACCACCTCCACACTACTAGACTCTACTATACTACTGTACCCATTCACCCAGTAGGCCACATAACCCTACACCTCCCCCCCCCCCCACACACACACCCTCACACACACCCAGCCCAGGCAGTCGCAGGCGTGAACACATAAATTCCTTGAAGGCATAAAATGAACAGCACTGGTTTTTCCATTGTGAGTGGCGACAGGGCGGAGTGGCGTGATGGACGGGTTTGTACATTGGCGGCATTCATCACGGGGACAGTTTTATCCGAGGCGAGATAACTTAGTGCAAGCGATGGCCCGTTGTCGACCCGTTTACCGTTGTGTTGTCCGGCCTAAAATATCACCGTGGGGAAGTGGGGGATGCATGTGCGTGCGTGTGTGCGCGCCTATGTGTTTCCGAGGATAAGGTTATTTAAAGATTACCCGCTCTCCGGCTATTAGTCACGGTGTCACGGTGTGGTCGCAGGTGATTAATTACTGTTAGGTGTGTCATTCGTCCACGGAGGGTCTGATCACGTGCTGGACTCGAGATCGGCAGACAGTACCTTCCCTGAAAGAGTTGGATATGGATGGTTGGATGGGTAGTGTGTGTGTGTGTGGGTGGGTGGGTGGGTGGGTGTTCTTTTCCTACCTTTGCTGTTATTGTTATTTATGGGTGGTGTGCGTGTTTGTTTGTTTGTTTGTGGTTTTTTTTGTGTGTGTGTGGGTTTTGCTTTCCTGATATTTATTTCTCCCTTTCATTCTCTCCCTCATTCTCTTTTTTAGCATCACCATAAGACCTCTCCTTTCTCCCTCCCATCTCCTTCCTTTCCTCCATCCCTCTCATCTTCTCTCCATTTCTTTCCCTTTCCTTCCTTCCTCCATTCCTCTCATCCCTCCATTTCTTCCTCACCCATCCACACGTCACCATAACCCCCTCCAGCTCCTCCCTTCCATCTCCGTCCCCTCTCCTCGTCCCTCCTTCCCTCCATTCCTTCCTCACCCATCCAAACGTGTCTCTCCATTATAGGTCACCGCGCCGCCGGGATACTTGGAATTCTCGCCTTAATTACATAGATCACGGCGCTGTTTTCACTCACTCTCCTCATGATGTGTTTTCTTTTTTATGTCTTCCCTTTTTTCTCTCTCTCCTTGATTGGTTGTTTGTTTCCTCGCTTCTTTCTGTTTGCTCTAAATAACTAACCTCTATTTCTTTTCCTGCATTGATTTATTTAGTTTATTGTTATTTAGTAATGGAACTTCGACCACAAAATACATAGTTATATTAGTAAGTTTTTTTTATATCTGTTATTTTTAGTATTAATAATGGAACGTAGGACTGCCAAGTGCCTCAATATTTATTTTACAGCAAAGGAAGCAGCGCAAAGGCCGAAATAAATGAGAAAAAAAGCCCTCTAATCACTTCCTCTATAAAAGGGAGTAGAGACGAGTGACCAAAAGAGTGATCAGTTTCGGGGAGGATATACAGACGCAGAAAGGCTGTTCCATAGTTTATCAGTGTGAAAGGGATGAAAGAATAAAGATGCTGGTTAAATTTTGCATAAGGGATTGGTACAGTTTGATACTCGGCTAAAATATCCTTTCATAAAGACTTGTATGAGAGTTGTGTAATATGAAAGTCTAGATTGTTTTATGAAGTGACCTTTGACCTCGCGCTGAAAGGTTATCAGGTCATGAATAATAATCCTCCGAGGGTGAATTTTATTTTTCATCTCCTGGGGCGTCAGTGGAGGAGGGGATTATTAACACCTTGCCATTATTGCGCGAGCTCTATATTAGGTGATTAAATAGAGGAAATTAACACTGTGGATATATATTTTGACGCCGTTGTTTGGTTGTAGTGCAGTGCAGGGACTTAAAGGTTCTGATGTGTTGTTTTTACTCTTTATTTTCCTTCGGTTTACGATTTGTTATGCGACGGTTTGCCTCCCCGTCATCTCTCTTCCTGCCTCTCGTTTTCTAATTTTTTTTTGTCGAAGCAGCGTCTAGCTTTTTTTTGTTGTTGTTGCTGTTTTTGTTTTTGCCCTTGAGCTGCCGTCCTTGCTGTAAAAAAATAAAAAAAATAAAAAATAAAACTTAAATCATGCAACCTTCATAACCAAATCAGCACGTACTGTAGACTGCGGAATAAAGAGAGAAAACAACAACAGCTATTAACAAGCCTCTCTATACTTTGCTAACCTATATTTCGCACCATCATGCAGGCGGGCTAAGCTTCCGTATACATACATAACTTAAAGCAAAAAAATAAAAACGTCGCTGCTTCTTTATTGCTTTGGTGTTGAATGGCAGGTCATTTCTCACACAGGCTGATGGGAAAATTACAGTCTAACACCGGGGGGCCAACATTGCTTGTCGACCCCCTCCCTCCTCACTCCACCCCTTCCCCTCCTTCGCCAAACATATATTTTCCTGAAATTTAAAGGGGAATGATGGCGTTCGAAGCCGAGTCTCATAAGCACGTAGAAAGTTGTCCTTGTCCCTCCCCTTCCCCTCCTCTCTAAACATATACTTTCCCCCACTCCATTCCACCTCTTCCCCTTCTTCGCCAAACATATTTTCCTGAAATTTAAAAGAAGTTGATGGTGTTCGAAGCTGAGTCTCGTAAGCACATCAGAGAGTTGTCCTCATCCCTCCCCTTCCCCATAGCACAGAGAAAGTTGTCCTTGACCCCCTCCCTTCCCCTCCTTCGCCAAACAAATATTTTCCTGAAATTTAACAAGAAGTAATGGTGTTCGAAGCTGAGTCTCATAAGCACATCAGAAAGTTGTCCTTGTTCCCCGGCTTCCTCTCCTTCGCCAAAGAAATATTTTCCTGAAATTTAAAAGGGAAAGGCAGTGTTCGAAGCTGAGTCTCATAAGCACATCAGAGAGTTGTCCTCGTCCCTCTTCCTCTCCTCGCTAAACGTATACTTTCCTGAAATCTAATAGCGAGTAATGGAGTCTGAACATGAGTCTCATAAGCACATAGAAAGTTGTGCTAGTCTCTACTGAACACGGGGGAGCTTGTTCTGATCTCACTTCGCCTTCCACTCCCCTCAAACACACACTCCACACCCTCCCCTCTTTCGCCAAACATAATATACTTTCCTGATATTTAAAAGCCAGTGATGGAGTCTGAAGCCGAGTCTCATAAGCACATAGAAACCTGTCCTCTGCCCTCCCCTTCCCCACCTTCGCTTGTTCTGATCTCACTTCGCCTTCCACTCCCCTCAAACACACACTCCACCCCCTCCTCTCTTTCGCCAAACATATACTTTCCTGATATTTAAAAGCCAGTGATGGAGTCTGAAGCTGAGTCTCATAAGCACATAGAAAGCTGTCCTCTGCCCTCCCCTTCTCAACCTTCGCTTGTTCTGGTCTTCCTTCGCCTTCCCGTGCCCTCCACCAGTACCATTCCACCCCGTCCCACCCAAGAATTTAAAAACTGAGTCTCATAAGCACGTCAGAAAGTTCTCTTCGGTACTGTTGCACATGGAGGAGCTTGTTCTGATTCTGGTCTCCCTTCGCCTTCCTTTCCCCTCCTCCTCTTCCTCCGTGATGATGTTTAAATATAATTAACTTTCACCCTCCACTCGATGACAGAGGACGAACCTTACTTAGTTCCCAGATGGAATTAGAGTACATCGTTTTTTTTTTCCTTTTTTTTCTCCTTGGCAATCATTTCAGTCAATACGTCACTCAAGTGGGCCGTAACAATTCAATTTAAAAAGCAAACAGCACGAGGGTTTGTCAGATTGTTGGGGAGGACGAGGAGGAAGAGGAGGAGGAGGAGGAAGAGGAGGAGGAGGAGGAGGAGGAGAAAGAAGAGGAGGTGGTCCGGAGAATCAACATAAAGGGGAAGATGTTTAGACCTTTTTGTTTTTACTGAGTCACCCTTTCCTCTTCTCACTCATCTCCATTCACTTCACTCCTTTCACTTCTTCCTCCTTGTTCTCGCCCTCCTCCTCCTCCTTTCCATACACCCACACACGTACCTCACCTCCATCTTCACCTGCCAAGACAAACCTTAAAATATTCAGGTAAATCGCATCTTGCCTCACGCTGCACCTTAGTATGGAGAGCCTTTCATCACTACAGGTGTTCATATCTCACCTGTGCACTCTCCCACGCCTCTACCAGCTATGGCGTGCACCTTGGCGTCTCCCTTCCACTCCTTTTTACTTCCCCATAGACTTAGCATCACAGGAAACCAGAGTACACAGGCACACCTTCCTGCGTCTGTCTTTTTTATATTGTTTTTATATATCTTCACTTCGCCTGTCTCCTCTCTAAGCTGCTTCGTGTATGTTTGGGGTTGTTATTTTGATGGTGCGAGGGAGTTTGGTGAATTATGGTGTTTTGTGGATGGTGAAAGAGTGAAATGGGTTGCGTTGCAGTGGTTGAGGTCGCTATGTTTGTCATATTTAATTATTGTTGTTATTATTTCCATTTTGTTTGCGCCAGTAATGTTCAAGGGTGCAGTTTGTAAAAAACGCTAAGGGCCATTGCCGTGCACTGTATTTCTTCTAATGACGACGTTCCTTCAATAAACAAACGTCGGAGAAGGTCAGCACGGAATAGCGAGGCCGGTCCTTCATTACCAAGTCACTGCACGCCGCTTCTTTGTGGCGGCCAAGTGTTTGACTGAGGCTGCTCTCCCTTTATGCCTCCAGCACTTGTGGCCTAAAAATACCCGAGGCTTAACGTGCACGTGGCCCGCCGGGTGCTCTAATCACCTGGCGGCACGCGAGTCACCTCCCGGGCCACGGGGGAGCGCGCGGCCCGTGGGAGGACATGTTCGTGGCCCCGGAGTCCCCTGCCGCGCCCCGCCCCGCACGGAACAGACCTTTTGCTTGAATGGAAAATCATCCACTAAACATTGAGCCCCGAGTGCCGTCCGCCGCCGACAATATCCCAGACGCTTTCACCATTTCAGCAAAATACGAGAGTCGTGGGGCGCGGGTTGGCCGAAGCAACAAGTCGACAGAAGGACTCTGTGGATGCCGCGCTGTGGTGGGACTTTCACCTTTACTGATTGGCGCCGCAGAGCGTTATACTGCCCTGGGTTCCATGGCCTCCCTTCTCTTCAGTCCGGTATAGACGCATTGCTGGACTAATGTGGGCCTCGCCTGGGACACTATTTTAGAGACCAATCCGGGTTCTTGGTTTCCACGATGCGTTTCCTCTGATTTTTTAGTCACCTTCCCGTAGAAAGACTTTTTTTCAGACAATTTTCAGTTTAGCAAAAATGAATATTGGTTCCGCGAGGGGAGGGAGGCATGGGAGGCGCGGCTGAATCAGTCCTCTTTCACCGCCAATTCTTGTAATGGTAGAGTGAAAGGGAAGGAAGAGGGAGGGAGCGAAGGGGGACACGTTGATTAACCGTACCGATTTTTGCCCCTCAATTTTTCTTTCGTGTTCTCTCTCTGATGTGGCGGAGGAGCGGAACATTGTCGGATTTCTCTGGGCCGCCGCCGCTCCTGGGTAATGCAGAGAGAGGGAAAAAGTGGGCTAAGCTTCTTTGAGTTTGAAATAAATTATGAAAATGCGCGTGTAGACCAACCGTGAGGAAATATTTCACGATGAACTAAGATAAAAGAAACACGCTGCATCGACTCTTACCCCCCTCCCCCCCGTCCCCCCCCCCCTCCCCCCGCTCTGAGCCGCCAGTAATTGGAGTGTTGCTAAGCACTGGGCGGACTTTCTATAAATGTGCTGAGTTCTGCCTTTGAAAAATCTGGAGCTTTATCCGGCGAGGGAGCGCCGAGGGGGATCTGCGCGCGGCTCCCAGTCAGCTGCAAACCAGTTCAGCGCCGCCTCGTCCTGGCCGATATCGGTGGCTGGAAGCGTTCACCGCAGCCAATACTCCGATTCCTCCTTCACTTTCTCCTCCTCCTCCTCCTAGAGGGAGATAATGCTTGAGCAATATGTATGAGCTAACCAGGCCATTAATTAAGTGGGGACATGATATGAATTATACTCCGGGTAGAGAGGTGCCGCACCTGCTGTAATGCTCGCCCCTGTAATCCTATTAATTAAACACCAACTGCGGCCGACACTGCTGCATAAATGTAACCGCGGCGCCAAACACTATGACGGGGCCAAGCCGACTCCACCTCTCCTCTTCCTCCTCCTCCTCCTCTTCTTCCTCGACCGTTACTTCATTGCCGCAGGAGTAAACTAAACGTGTGCACCGATTGCTTTGATCTGCTCTGCGGGGACGAAGCAATTGTGCAAATTAGATCACTACCTTGTAAAGAGCCGTACAAAGCCTCCTGTTGCCCGCCTTTCCACGTTTCCAGGTTTCCTCCTCCTCCTCCTCCTCCTCCTCCTCAGCATCCCCTTCGCCCCCTTCAGAACCTGTTGTTGACCTCTTAATGGCGGAGGGAATATTAGGCAGCAACTCGTGGCAGGCGGACGAAGATACTCGTGTCCTCAAGCTAATTACTGATGAATCAACAGTGTTTGGCGGCCTCGTACCCGGGAGAGACTGGATATAATTGGCACCGGGATATCCACCTACTTGTACCTACTCGCGCTCAGCTCTGCACCTGTGTTTCTGACTGCCGCGCCTCTGTGTTTCTATGGGGACTCTCGCCTCGTAGGACATGCGTGGGAAACCGACATCATGATCACCCGGATCGTTTTTTTACCTGGATTTGTTTGTTTGTTTTTCTATCAGTAATACACATTGGCTGCCTCCAACACACTACCAGACTACATAATGCACAGACTCACCGGCAGCTCCCCACTTCCTCTGCATCTCGTCTTTTCACTCTTATCTCCCTTGCTTTGCTTATTTATACTATCTCCTCTATGCCTCAACCTCACTGCCACTACCCAGCTTCCTCCTCCTGCATCTTTTCACTCTTATCTCCCTTGCTTTGCTTATTTATACTATCCTCTACGCCTCAACCTCACAGCCTCTACCCAGCTTCCTCCTCCTGCAGCTCTCCACTTCCTCTGCATTTTCTCTTTTCCCTCTTACCTCCCTTGCTTTCCCCTGTATCTGTTTTCTTCTCTCATTACTTTCGTGAATCCTTCAAGACCGAAATAGTTTGACGATGGCGTTTAGTTAACCATCGCCATTGGAAGGGTTTGTGTAAAGCGAATCGAAAACCCGTAATGAGAAGGTGTTGGATTATTGATGAGACTGTAAAGATTGTAACGATGAGATTGTAATGCGAATGTGCTGGATTATTCTCGCTTTCCAGACACCAAGAATATAGAAAATCTGTTCTCATTAGCGACTAAGCAAGGAGGTACTGCACGGAATGGACGTTGTATCATAGATGCATAGTAGATTATAGTATTGGTTTTAAATCTATATCAAATAAAACACACACACACACACACACACACACACACACACACACACACACACACACACACACACACACACACACACACACGCACGCACACTCTTTCTCACCACTTCCATTTAGCAGTAATTACTTCCTCCTCCTCCTCCTCCTTCTTCTTCTTCTCCTCCTCCTGCTCATTGCTTTCCATCCCTTCCAACTCCTTTTCCTCCTCCTTCGCCCATGGTGTTCGTCGCTCTCCCTCTCCTCCTCCTCCCCTTCTCCTCCCCTCGCCTTTTTCCACTAATTCTCCTCTCCATGTACTCGTTTACATAAAACACACACACAAACACACACACACACACACACACACACACACACACACACACACACACACACACACACACACACACACGTATGTCCTGCCTTCCCTCCCTCCACACCATAAATATTTGTATGCATGTGATCTGCCACTCTCTCTCTCTCTCTCTCTCTCTCTCTCTCTCTCTCTCTCTCTCTCTCTCTCTCTCTCTCTCTCTCTCTCTCTCTCTCTCTCTCTCTCTCTCTCTCTCTCTCTCTCTCTCTCTCTCTCTCTCTCTCTCTCTCTCTCTCTCTCTCTCTCTCTCTCTCTCTCTCTCTCTCTCTCTTGCTCTCCCTATCTCAATTTTAGTTCATCTGTCATTCGCTCAATTTTTCCTCCCTACCACTGTGCATGTTCCTTCCCTGGCTTCCCTTCCTTTGCTCCATCCCTCCATCCCTCCATTCCATTTCCGTTCGGCAGGTCAGTCCGTTCTCGCTACACGTGTCTCTCCTCTCACCTGTAATTATTGGCCGTTCAGGTGTACATTGCCTCCTCATTGCGTTATCAAAATACAGATAGACTATGATCAGTGTGTGTGTGTGTGTGTGTGTGTGTGTGTGTGTGTGTGAGAGAGAGAGAGAGAGAGAGAGAGAGAGAGAGAGAGAGAGAAGGAGAGGGAGAGGGAGAGTGTCAGTGGTGGTCTCTTCACTTTGGGTTATTTGCACGTTGATGGAATATTTTCGTCTTTAATGTTATTCCCTCTTATTTGGCGTTTGCTTGTGCATTTACGCGTACTTGAAACCTTGAGTCGCCTGCACCACCACCACCACCACCACCACCATCACCACCACCACTGCCACCAAAACCGTCACCACCAACACCTCACACCTCCTTATTCCTACCACTAGCACCATCAGCGCCAACACCATCACCACCCATACCAGCACCACCTCACACCTCTTCCCTTCTATCACCGTCACCCATATACTGTCACCACCACAACCACTACCACCACAAGCACCAAAACTATCACTAGGCACACCAACACCACCTCACACGTCTTTACTATTTCTCTCATCACCACCTTTACGAACACCAGCATCACACCCTACACTCACCACAAACCAACGCCACTCACCACCATCACCACCAACACCTCCACAAACCAAGACCATTTACACCACCACCACTGCCAACACCATCACCAGGACCAGCACCACCACGCAGCTCCTTTATCCTCACTACTGAACTCAAAGTGTCAGGAGAAGCCTCTGCAATAATTTAGGGAAGGCAACTTTTGGTCAGATTTATATGTATACGACCTGCGATACATTACCGGGCGCGTCACCAGCGAGGCTCCCCCTTAATCTATGTTCCTCGGTGCTGCGGACGCCTTGCCTGCAACGGGAGTGCGCGCGAGGGTGACGGGGAGACAGACGGACGAACAGACGGATCTGAGTGGACAGGACTGGACTGAACTGGCTGGATTGGACGTTTCTCTTGGTCTGTCTTTCTCTCGCTTTCTGTTCCTGCAGTCCTGGGGTGACAGAGGACGGGACAACAGACGGACGGACTGGACTGAACTGGCCTTTGTTATGGTGCTCAGAGGAACGTTTCTCTCTCTTTTCCTTTCGTTCTCTTTTGCTCTTTCTTGCTCTCTGATGTTATTGCTGCATCTACCTGAAGAAGGGACAGATGGAGGAGGTGGAGGGCAAGCAATGTTCTGTTTATGGGCAAACTGAACCTAATAAAAACTATATCAAAAGGTAGAATTGTTTTTCGTTTTGTATCTGGAGAAAAATGACAAAGTGAAAATAGTAAGGGTGTCAGATAGTGTTTTGTTTTTTTGTGTAATGCGCTCAACGTCTTTTTTTTCTGCTTCAACATTTGTAACTTAACTCCACTGGTAAAAACAAACAAACAGAGGAAAATAAACAACAGCTTTTAGAAGGAACTGCGACTCGAGGCACCAGCGCGGAACACATAAATTCGAAAGTCGTTCGGCTAAAACAACGAAAACGCAATACCCCCCCCACCCCCAGATAAAAAGGCGTTTAATGTAGTTGAAAATAATTATGCGACTTCCTGAAACGAGCGCGAAAATATGGGAGAAGTGTATCCAGCAAAGACTCCGGCGGGGAAATCACGACTAAATGGATTGGCGAAGTGAGGCGTGAAGAAGTGAATGAAAGTAGTGTGAGTGGGATGTGATGGTCCATGGAGGGGGAGGAGGAGGAGGAGGAGGAGGAGGAGGAGGAGCTTGTGGGGTTGATGAGAGGACACGACGTTGGGCTTCCTGGCACGATGGAAAGTCAGATTGGCCTTTTAGAGAGAGAGAGAGAGAGAGAGAGAGAGAGAGAGAGAGAGAGAGAGAGAGAGAGAGAGAGAGAGAGAGAGAGAGAGAGAGAGAGAGAGAGAGAGAGAGAGAGAGAGAGAGAGAGAGAGAGAGAGAGAGAGAGAGAGAGAGAGAGAGAGAGAGAGACCTTTAAGCTAACTTTCCATGACGTTGAGTTAGTTTAGAATGACTGTGATTTTAGATTTTACGTTTTTTTTTACATAAGACAAAAAGTGAAACGAAATAATTTAATACCAACGATGGCTTAGTCGAATCATACTTTGCCGTTCTCCGCTGTATAACCACTGTGGATATTTTAGTGTTTATTTTAGTATTTTTTTGCTTATTTGAATGGCTCGGAGTGAAACGTGCGTAAGAATGACGGAATACTGACGCTGGTCGGGTTTGATCTTGCTCCTCCGTCCTTTTTCTTTCACTGTTTTTCTCTCTTTTTTTTTCCTTTCACTGTTTTTCTCTCTTTTTTTTTCCTTTCACTAGGGACGGAAAGGCAAAATGTGTGGAGCGTGGGACAAGAAGGAAAAGAAAATGGAAGTGAAAAGAAGATGAGGAAATGTTGGAAGTGAGGAAAATAAGAATAAATGGCAAGGAAAGAGAGAGAGAGAGTGTTGTATGATTCTTTTGTGATCGTGGCCAAACAAAGGAATGACAGTTTTTTTCACATCATCAAAATACATAGTCTCTCTCTCTCTCTCTCTCTCTCTCTCTCTCTCTCTCTCTCTCTCTCTCATTCTTTTTTTTTCCGTCAGATTAGAACACAATCAAACTAATGTTGTTATTCCTTTTGACACCGAAGGATTATGATGGTTTTTGTTCGTCGTTTTGTTGCTGGTGTTATTGTCGTTGTTTTTTGTTACTGGTGGTAGTGGTGGTGGTGGTGGTGGTGGTGATGATGGCGCTTTACCGAGAATCATGAAGAGGAAAGACTGAGAGGCGTCGCTTTGGACACCTGCGCCTAAAGGGACTTGCGTTGGCGTCTCTCTCTCTCTCTCTCTCTCTCTCTCTCTCTCTCTCTCTCTCTCTCTCTCTCTCTCTCTCTCTCTCTCTCTCTCTCTCTCTCTCTCTCTCTCTCTCTCTCTCTCTCTCTCTCTCTCTCTCTCTCTCTCTCTCTCTCTCTCTCACACACACACACACACACACACACACACAAATGGTTAGATAGTTTCTGAACCATTTCCTGCCTCCTCCTGCTCCTCTTCCCCTCCGTGGCTAAAATGGGTGCATCCTCCTCCTCTCTCATATATGATTTTGGTATTTTAGTGAAGAATATTCCTACTTCATTTTTTTTTTATTTCCCGCGATTTTTATTTTCTAGGTAATGCTTGAAGGGTGTGAGATATTTCTGGCGCTATTTATTCCGTTTTCTAATTTGGTTTTACGCTCGATTTGCACTTCAAGAAATAGATTGGTTCGGTTTTTATTTTATTTTCTCATGTGGTTTTTCGATCTATTTTCCCTCTGTCATGTAACCTCAGTCTCTATCGTTTATGCCGTTTGCTCTTTCTTCTTCCGTTACCATTGCATAACACTCTCCATATTTTTTTTTACCCTCCTGTCATCTCCCACTACCTCCTCCACCCTCTCTCTCTCTCCTTCTCTGTCAACCTCCCATAACTTTTCCTCTCTCTCCTTTCCCTTCTCTTGCCTCACTTCCCTCTTTTCTTTTTTCTTGTACTCTTTTTCCCTTCCTCCATCCCTCTTCCTCTCTTTCTCATAGTCCATGCCTCCCTCTCTCCATCCCTCTTGCTTACTCTCCCTATGTTCTTTTATTCCATCTTATGCTCCGTTTTTCTCCCCTTCCTTTATTCCCCTCAGTTTTCTCTTTACCACTCTCTCTCTTTCTCTCCACCCTTCCTCCTCGTTTACCTTCGTTTTCTCTTTTTTGTATTCTCTCTCTCTCTCTCTCTCTCTCTCTCTCTCTCTCTCTCTCTCTCTCTCTCTCTCTCTCTCTCTCTCTCTCTCTCAATCTATATCTTCATCAGTGCCTTTCAGCGTCTCCACTTTTCTCTCTCAATATATCCTCCTCCTCCTCTTTCCTCTTTCCTCTTCCTCCTTTCACTCCTTCTCCTCCTCCTCCATCGCTCCTCTCCTTCTCTTTCCCTCTGTGTTCGTCTTTCCCTCCAAGGAGACGCCAGCATCACTCCGCTAATGGTCAATTATCCGGAAAATTAACTTTAAGAAGACGAAAAGGGAGTGAAAAAGGTGTTCTCAGATGCTCTTAAGGTCAAAAAAGTGTCCTCTCCTGCCTGGCCGACTTTCATTATATTTCTTGATGTTTTTTTTTCTTTTTCTTAGTCGTCCCATTTTTTGCGTTGTCATTTTCTTCTATATTTCCAGCCTTCCCATTTTCTGTCGATTCCTCACTAATAATTTTCTTGCTTCCCATTTTCTTTCCTTCATATGTTCTTGTTTTCCTATTTTCTTGTCTTCCCATTTTTTGGGTCCTCATTTTCTTCCCTGTTTCCAGCCTTCCCATCTTCTGTCGATTCCTCACTAATAATTTTCTTGCTTCCCATTTCTTTATCTTCCCATTTTCTTGCCTTCATATATTCTTGTTTTCCTATTTTCTTGTCTTCCCATTTTTTGCGTCCCCATTTTCTTCCTTATTTCCATTCTTCCCATTTTCTGTCGACTCCTCACTAATAATTTTCTTTGATTCCCGTTTAATTCTCCTCCCATTTTCTTGTTTTCCCATTTTCTTTTCCCATTTTTCGTCTTTCCATATTTCGTCTACTCTTTTTTTTTTTTGCCCTCCCATATTTTGCCTTCTCATTATTTTGTCTTCCCATCATTATCAGTCAATCATTAGAAAAGAAAAACACGTAACAGAAAAATGATTGATGGTGGAGAAGGGAAGATGATGGATAAATAAAGAGGGGAAGATGATGATGGCAGAATTTTAATGATGAAGGTGAAATTGAAGATGACGGAGAATTATGGATTATGAGTGAAGAAGGTAGTGAAGATAATAACCGTGGTGGTGATAATGATGGTGGTGACGGATGAAGAGGAAGAGAGAAGGAAGAGGAAAAAGGAGGAAGAAGATAAGGAGGAATTGAGACAGACACAGATACACACATATGCCTTACAAAAACTTCCTACAAACGACCAGAGCATTCACGTAAAATCGAACAGTGTGCCATTAAAGTGAGGTTCGAAGCTAAGAAGTCTTACCTCCTGTAGCTCCAAAGGCCTCACGTTAAAAGTGGCCTCGGTGCTGGGAGCTTAAGCCATTGTGGATATTCTAGTCGAGGCAGGGTAGGGCTGGGTGTGGTAGGAAGGCTGGAAAGGGGAGGGAGGGAGACGAGATGAGAGTTGCGGCTGAAAGTGAAAAAGGAGGAGCAGGGAGAGGAGTAGGTTGTAAGAGATGCTAAGATGGAAAGTAAAGAAAAATAAAGGAAATTAAAGATGAGGAGGAGCTTTTAGTATTGAACAGGAGGTGAAAGATGCCGTGTAGGTTAATAGAAACGAGGAACGGACTCTGGGTAAAGATGGAAGAGGAGATAGAGAAGAGTAGCTTTTTTGGGATGCTGAGGTGGAGAAGTAAGAAAAGTAGAGAGATATTTGAGCTTTTGATGTGGAACAGATGAAAGCCATATAAGTTAGGAAGGAAATAACTGGAAAGGGAGCGAGGAAAGGTTAAAATAAAGTTGGAAGATGAGAGAAAGAAGAGTAGTTTGTAAGAGATGCTGAGGTAGAAAGGAAAGGAAGGTAAAGATGAGTTGCAGCTTCTGATATGGAACAGGTGAAAGCTATATAAGTTACGAAGGAAATAACTGGAAAGGGAGCGTGGAAAAGTTAGGATATAGGTGAAAGAGGAGAGAGAGAAGAAGAAGCTACAACAGATGACGAGATGGAAATGAAAGCGGGTGAAGTCGAGAGTATAAGCTTCAATGCAGGATATGAAACAGGAGGTGAAGAATATTATGTAGGTTAGGAAGGAAATAGCACCAGAGGAAATGAGACAATAGGAAGAGTAGGTCCTAATGGATGTTGTTGTGGAAAGGAAACAAAGGTGGAGATGAGTATGAGCTTCTAATACGAGACAGGACGTGAAAGATGTTATGTAGGTTAGGAAGGAAATAACGGCTCTGGAAACGAGTATATGAAAAAAATGTAGAGGAAAAAACCCTGTGATGGAGAAGGGAAAAGGAAGTGATTTTTTTCGGTTCCTTAAGAGTCCAGAGGGAACAGGGGACCCATCTTGAGAGGGAGGGAGAAGAGGGATGGAGTGTATCAAGAGGGGAAGAGGAGAGGAAGAAGAGGGAAGAAGAGGGCACGAGAGAGGCGAACATGAAGGGAAGGGCCGAACACATGGCGAGGACGGGAGTGGAAGAGATGAAAAAAAGGAAAAGAAAGGAAGGAAACTAAGAAAAGAAGGAAAAATAGATACGAAGATGAAGGGAAGGGACGACACATGGCGAGGACAGAAGTGGAAGAGATGAAAATGGGAAAAAAAGAAGGGAGGAAAACTAAGAAAAGAAGGAAGGAAAGTAGCAAACAGAAGATGCGGAAACGACACATGGCGATGAGAGAAGTGAAAGATGAAAATGGGAAAAAAAAGGAAAAAAAGGAGGAAAACTAAGGAAATGAAGACGTATGTTCTATGTACCTATATCCTTAACACTCTTTAATGCTGACATATTGCCTACACCGTCTACTTACCTAACTCACATTAATATAGAGATTTATGTGGCATTTCCCTTAAAGGAAACTGCAAAAAAAAGTCTCATTTACTTAATTCCCAAACGAGAAAAGATAACTGGAGGGCTTTTAAACACACTAGTAGTTTTTTCCTCTTCTGATTTCTTTCCTCATTTTTTCCCCCTTTTCATATCAATCGAGGGTGCCAATTATTTTTTTCATTACTTTTCTGTTGCCCGAGGGAGAGCAAGGGGAGAAGGGGGAGAGGTAAAAAGATAAGAGAAAGGGGAGATGGAGGGGGAGAGGGAAAGGGAATAATGAGAGAGAAGGAGAAGGGGAAGGAAAATTAAGAGTTGGAGGAGAGAAGAGGAAAGGGAAAGGAGATAAAGAGAGGAGGAGAGGAGAAAGGGGGAGGAAAATCAAGAGTTGGAGGAGAGAGGAGGAGAGGAAAAGGGGATAAAGGGAGGAGGAGAGGAGAAAGGGGGAGGAAAATCAAGAGCTGGAGTAGAGAAGAGGAGAGGGAAATGTGATAAAGAGAGGAGGAGAGGAGAGAGGTGGAGGAAAATCAAGAGTTGGGGGAGAGAAGAGGAGAGGGAAATGTGATAAAGAAAGGAGGAGAGGAGAGAGGTGGAGGAAAATCAAGAGTTGGGAGAGAGAAGAGGAGAGGGAAATGTGATAAAGAGAGGAGGAGAGGAGAGAGGTGGAGGAAAATCAAGAGTTGGGAGAGAGAAGGGAAGAGGGAAAGAGGATAAAGAGAGGGGAGGAGAGAAGGGGGAGTAAAAAGCAGGAGTTAAGGGAAGAAGAAGACATAAAAAAGGAGTCACTTCACACACCCACCCTACATAGAGGAGGTCTTAACAGAAGGAGGTCGAGGAAGACGCTCAATTGATCACCATTGTAGAGACGCCCCTCCCTTCCCATCCCTTCGGCCTCCCATATCCCTAAGTAATTAATGTATGTCTCAGAGTCGCCGCCGCCTCCTCCATCGACGAGCGGCTCCCGGGGGACGAGGGGGATAAGAATTGGTAGAAAAAATGGGTCTCTGTGTAGGTAGGAGACGAAGATGAAGATGGGTGCTTTGGGGGCTTCGAGGCTGAGAGTGAAGCAGCGTCCTGTTGACTGAGAGAGAGAGAGAGAGAGAGAGAGAGAGAGAGAGAGAGAGAGAGAGAGAGAGAGAGAGAGAGAGAGAGAGAGAGAGAGAGAGAGAGAGAGAGAGAGAGAGAGAGAGAGAGAGAGAGAGAGAGAGAGAGAGAGAGAGAGAGAGAGAGAGAAAAAAAAAAGAGAAAGGGGAAAGAAAACAAAGAAAGAAACATTAAAGATAGATTATTTGATAGATGTAGAATGAGAATGACAGTGAGACTGAGAAGAGAGAGAGAGAGAGAGAGAGAGAGAGAGAGAGAGAGAGAGAGAGAGAGAGAGAGAGAGAGAGAGAGAGAGAGAGAGAGAGAGAGAGAGAGAGAGATGCAATTATTAGATATATACTCCTGATTGTCTTTTCTTAACTAACTAAAACATCGAAAATTAATTAAAGGGGACGCGATGTTTCTTGGCATGTGAGTAATTGATAACGTAAAAACCAAAACTTCAATAAAACAAAAATAGAAAAATACGCAAATCACCGAAGAAAAAAAAAATTAGCTAAAATGCGACTCCAAAAAATTAAAATGACAAGTTGACGAAGGAAAAAAAAATGGTAAAAAAAAATAATAAGAGAAGGAAACGAGGGCAGAGAGGTATGGGTAGAGAGAAGGTGAGGGAAGGGGTGAGGAAGATGGGGTGATGCGAGTGGAGAGGAAAGTGAGGGGAGGAAAGAGAAGAGAAGAGGAGGGGAGAAAATAAGAGGTAAATGGTGGGATGCTGGGGTGATGGTATAGAGGGGGAGGAAGGGGAGAGAGTTGTGGAGATGTGAGTGAAGAGGAAGGGGAGGGGAAAACGAAGAGGTGGGATGCTGGGGCGATGGTAGAGAGAGGGTGAGAAAGCTGGGGTGATGTGGGCGGAGGAAGGGAGAGGTGAGGAAAGAGAAGAGGAGAGAAGGGGAGGAAGGAAAGAAGAGGCTGGGGCGGCGCCGGTGGGACTTGTGATTGACAGGGAGAGATGTGAAAAAAAGACAAAAGGTAGAGCCATAGGGAGAACTTAATAATTTGAAGCGGCGTTGTCAGAGGAACCAGCGGCGATAAATGATGCGCCACATGGGCCTGTTAAAGGGGAACTGCAGTGCTGATTGTAAAAGGAAGGAAAGGTAAAGTAGGAAAAGAAGAGAGAGGGGAAAGGAAAGTAGGAAAGACTAGGAAAAATATACAAAGAAAAGTTGGAAAACTGAGAAAGGAAAAGGAAAACAGGAAAATCATGTGACGCTGCGGTGCTGATATTGAAAGGAAGGAAAGGTAAATTAGAAAAAAAATAACAGAAAAGGAAAGAAAAGTAGGAAAAGTAGGAAAAATTGAGAAAGAAAAGCAGGAAAAACAGAGAAAGGAAAAGGAAAGCAGGAAAATAATGAGGTGCCGCGGTGCTGATTGTAAAAGGAAGGAAAAGTAGAGTAAGGAAAAGGAAAGTGTTGGAATGTAGGAAAAGTTTTAGAGGAAAGAAAGTAGGTGTTCAAAGGTGTTTAATAAAAGTATAGTGTTAAGGAAAGTAGGAAAGGAGGGAAAGTAGAGGAAAAAAATATATGTAGGCGAAGGTGTCTGTTAAAAATAAAGGGAGTGTTATATTAGTGTCCCCCCAAAATGTGAGCGTCTAGCGTAATATTTGAAGGGTAGAGATGAAAATAGTTAACGAATGTATACCCCCCAAAAATATGCTGTGTAAATTTCTGTATAAATAATCACTGAATGCTTTATTATTTTTTTTTTCATTTCAATAAATAAAAAAACAGAGGTCCCCTAAATAATTGTGAATGTTTAATAATATTTGAACGTTACATCATAAATAAATAAGTAGATAAATAAATATAATAATGTGTAGACTCAAAACTTCTGCACATGAATTTTCTGCCTAAACGAATAATCAGTAGATGCGTTTTTGTTTAATTTCAGTCAGCAGGAAAATAAACTTGCCCATTTACGTTTCAGGCATCAATAAAAAGCCCTTAATATGAATCACAGGCTCGGAAAAAGACAAACAGACAGACGCATTTTTTTCCCTCCCATTTAAACTTACAACTGATAAAAAAAAAAGCATTAAAATCAGGTGCTGAAAAAGACGGGCTGACGGATGCGATCACAGACGAGTAAAAGAACGTTATTTACCGTCATGTCGCTAAAGGTAAATAAAATGACCGACTTTTTTTTTTCTTTTACGCTCCGAAGGCAAAAGCGAATAATTGGAAAAGACACATGGTGACATACGGGGAAAGGCAATTACGTGTTTATTTTATTTATTTTTATTTACTTATTGTGTGTGTGTGTGAGAGAGAGAGAGAGAGAGAGAGAGAGAGAGAGAGAGAGAGAGAGAGAGAGAGAGAGAGAGAGAGAGAGAGAGAGAGAGAGAGAGAGAGAGAGAGAGAGAGAGAAAAAGATATAAAAAAGAAAGATAAATGGTGTACATAGATAGATAGACAGAGAGAGAGAGAGAGAGAGAGAGAGAGAGAGAGAGAGAGAGAGAGAGAGAGAGAGAGAGAGAGAGAGAGAGAGAGAGAGAGAGAGAGAGAGAGAGAGCAAAATAGAAATAAAGAAAGAAATAGCTGATGAAAGCCTGACTAGGCCCTGACGCTGGTGTAGAAGTTTTAATCAGGACCGATGGGGGAATATTAAGTAGAAAAAATAGGGTGTTTTGAGCAGCGATGTTAAAGTCAAATGAAAAGGAAAGGAAACCTGGAGGAAAGAAAGAAAGAAAAAGAGGAAAAAAAGTGTAGCTTTGGGTGAGGGAGGGAGGGAATGGAGCGGGTGAAAAAGAGAACACGAATGAGTAAAAAAAAAAATCGTAAAGGGAAAGGAAAAAACGGGAAAAAGAGATGAGGGAAAAAATGAGCGAAAGAGGAGGAAAAAAAAGGTAGTTGGAAAAGACCCCTATTGACGACCTGACTCTTTGGAGGGGAAACTAATGAAAAGATGAGGAGGGAGATGACGCAAGATGACGATGGGAAATGTGATGGATTACTTGAGATAACTGAAGATAACGTGTATATTAGTCATCCTCTCTCTCTCCTGCCCCTCTCTCCCTCCCTCTCTCTCCCGCTATGATCACCAGCGAGTTTGTAATGAAAGTTTCCCTAAATTACTCGCGGCTTCACAAATTTTCCGGCGAAGTAACGATAGGATGAAATGACGCGTTGTAAATGACGAATGAAAAGGGGAAAAAAAGGGCTCCGGGAGGGATGGGAAAGAGAGAGAGAGAAAAAAAAAGTAGAGGTAGATATTGGAGGAAAAAAACATTAAAAAAAACGAAAAGTGATAGGTTGAAACGACGCGCTGGAAATGGTTAATGAAAAGGGGAAAAAAGAGCTTCTGAACAGTTGGGAAAAGACAGAGAAAGTAAGAAATAAAATAGAGTGAGAGTATGGCTAATGGACGGGAAAGCGATAGAGTGAAATGACACGTTGAAAATGACTAAAGAAAAGAGGAAAAAAGAGCTCCTGAACAGTTGAGAAAAGAGAAAAAGAGAGAAAAGGAGAAACAAAAGGGGAAAATATGGTTACAAGACAGTTAGGATTAAGAGAGAGAAGGAAAAATAAAAGAAAAATCGACTAAAGGGAAAAAAAAAGTGTTCTTGGACAGTTGTGAAAAGAGAGATATGGAGAAATAGGTAAGAAAATAATTATCACAGAAATGTTAGGAAAAAGAGAGAGAGAAGGAAAACTAAGAGAAAAATCGTATAAAGGGATAAAAAGTGCTCCTGAAAAGTTGGGAAAAGAGAGAAAAGAGTGGACACAAGAGAGAGAGAGAGAGAGAGAGAGAGAGAGAGAGAGAGAGAGAGAGAGAGAGAGAGAGAGAGAGAGAGAGAGAGAGAGAGAGAGAGAGAGAGAGAGAGATATACAGGACAGTTAGGAAAAGAGAGCGAATGAAAAACTAGCAAATAATTGATTGCAGAACGAAGACCGATTAGCAAGTTCTGGCGATCGCGAATTAGTTGATGAAGCGAAGAATGAGAGACTAGAGTGACATTATGATGATTACAGGCGACAATTTATCTGACGGGAGTTTTTTCTTACTTCCTTTTTTTTCTCTTCTTCGGCTACTTGCGTAATTGCTGTTCAGGGCGTTCAATAGAGAGGCTTCGGCAGGTAATATAAGAAAGTCGATGAATTGTTTCTGATTGAGTGGTTCCCGTTGCGTAAGATTGTGGTTGTGTGTTCATCAGGAAAGTGTGGGGAGTGGAGAGGGGAGGGAAATGTGTGTGTATGTGTGTGTGTGTGTGTGTGTGTGTGTGTGTGTGTGTGTGTGTGTGTGTGTGTGTGTGTGTGTGTGTGTGTGTGGCTTACTACTGTTGTTACTGCGGTTACTACTACTATTTATACATCTACTACTATCATCATTATCAGTAGTAGTAGTAGTAGTAGTAGTAGTAGCATTAATAGTAGTAGTAGTAGTGGTGGTGGTGGTAGGAGATGTGACCTATTTCTATTTAACTATACATGTAAAAAAGGTATCCATAGTTTATACACATTTTCTGATATGCATTTGATATATTTCCCAACATCCTTTCTTTTCCTCTTTCATCTTATCGTTTCATCCCCTCATTCTTCCTTCCTTCCATCACGCCGCCATTCCTCGCCCTCCTCCTCCTCCTCCTCCTCCTTCCCATCCCTCCACCAAAGCGTCTAAATTACTCTCATATATAACTTTTCAGCCTAATACTTCAGCTCGATCTTTGCATGCCCTACATTCCTTCCTTTCTTCGCTTCTCTTCCGCCAAAAGGGTTAAGCGGCTTTTCCCCTCCTACCTCTTTCCCTCCTTTTTTTATTCCGTCCTTTTCATCCTCTTCAGTATCTATCTCATTTTTCTTCTTTAAGTCAGATTTGTACATTTTTTTTGCCTTGTTTTTTTTCGTACTCTGGTTGTGTTGGGGGAGAGGTATTTTTTTTTCTCCCTCAATCACTCCCTTTTGTTCACCTCTTTTGTTTCGTGTTTCTGTGATCTCCTTACCGCCGCTGCTTCCCTAGTTTCAAATATTGCCTCCTTTCTATCTTTTTCTATTTACGGTTTCTCTTCCTCTTCCATCACAGGCTTTCTCGTTTTTCTTTTCTTTCTAACCGTTTCTCTTTGCCTTCATTTCTCTCCCCCATTCTTCTCCTTTCCACTGTTTTGCTCACATCTCAATTTCTCCCTTTCTTCTACTTCCTTGTTTTTGTCTTACCCTATTCCTTTCCCTCTCCTCCTTCTTTTTCCTCCATTACTCTCCCTGCTTACAATATTTAGCTTTATTTCCAAACTTCACCTTCCTTTCCTTTCCCTTCCCTTCCCTTCCCCTTCCTTCCCTTCCCTTCCCTTTCCTTCCCTTCACTTCCCTTTCCTTCGCTTTCCATCCTATTCCTCCTCCTCCTTCCCACATTTCGCTACAATACCATACAGACCATCTCTTTCCCTTCCTCCCCCTTCCTTTCCCATGTCCTTATTCCCTTCCCTTCCTGCCCTTCTTCCTCCGCCTCCCTTCTTCATCCTCCTCCCCATGTCATTATTCCCTTCCCTCCCTTCTTCATCCTCCTTCTTTCCTCCTCCACCTTCCTTCTTCCTCCTTCCTTCTTCCGCCTTCCTTCTTCCTCCTTCTCCCTTCTTCCTCCTCCTCCTCCTCCTCCTCCTCCTCCTCCTCCTCTTCCCGGTCAGACCTTCATTTAGGGAATTGTGTGAACCAATTCGTGTTTGTGGACAAGATTGATGACCCTTGCAAGGCCTCACCTTCTTGCCTCACCTGCTCTCCCCCGTGTGTGCGTGTGTGTGTGGGTGGGGTGGGGCGGTTGGGGGGAGGGGGGCGGTCTGTCTGTCTGTGTGTCTGTCTGTTGTCTGTCTGTGTTCGTCTTTGTCTTTCTGTTTGTCTCTGTCTGTTTGTATGTATGTATGTCTTCCTATCTATCTATGTACCTTCTGTCTATCTATATGTATCTGTTTGACTGTCTCTGTCTGTCTGTCTGTGTGTCTGTCTACCACAACTACTACTACTACTACTACTACTACTACTACCACTACTACTACCATTACTACTACTACTACTACTACTACTACTGCTACCGCTAATACTACAACCACTACTACCAGATTTAAAAAAAAACACTCGCTACCGTTTCCACTCTTAATCTTTACTTTCATCAATAAAAAATAAATAAAAACGGAGATCATAACCTTCTCGTTTTATCCTTTTTTTCCCGTTTGCTTCATATTAATTTAGTGCATTGGATATTCGTGCTGTTTTGAGCGCTCCACGTTTACTGTCGAGAGAGGGAAATTTTCTAACATTTCGCGTCCGCCATCGAAAAATCCGCCTTTGTAGTCACGGCGCGCTGAAAAATGGTCCCACTCACATTTATAATTAATATCCCTCGCGCTGCCGCTGCTCTTCCTTGTAATAGATAAAGCGCGTCTGTTTGTTCTTGTGTGTGCGTGCGTGCGTGTGTGTGTGTGTGTGTGTGTGTGTGTGTGTGTGTGTGTGGCTGACTGACTCCTTAGCTGACCAACTGAGTGTCATTTTCATCGTATTTTCCTTCCTCCTGTTCTCATTCATTTTCTTCTTGTGTGTAGGCAACTTGCGTCTGTGTGTGTGTGTGTGTGTGTGTGTGTGTGTGTGTTTGTGTGTGTGTGTGTGTGACTGACTTTAACTGACCATCTAACTATCATCATCATCATCATCATCATCATCATCATCATCATCATATTCTTCATATTCTTAGTGTCTACCCCTGTCCCCTTCCTCCTCCTCCTTCTCCTCCTTAACATCCTCTTCCCTTTCTTCTTTCCTTCCTTCCCTCCATCGTCGCCTCACGTACCTGCATTAGATCAAAGGGTCGGGCGATGGAGGGACGGAGGAAAGAAGGAAGGGAAGGAGAGGAGGAGAAGGAGGAGGAAAAGGAGGGAAGGAGAGGTTTTGAAACGGCCGCCATTTTATCCACGGCCCTGGTAGACGTTGAAAAGTCGGCTGATCGGTAATTTAATGGAGAATTCGTGTTTTAGGCAGAGTTGGTGCGAGTGCCCTATGTTGGGTCGCTTTAGGAGAAGGAGGAGGAGGAGGAGACGGTAGAGGAGGCGGCAGCGAGGGAGAGGGTAGTGGTGGTAGAGGTTTTTGATGGTGACTTGCCGTTGAAAGGAATGGTTGAGAAGTAAAAGATGGATGAAGCAAGGAAAGAACGGGATATGACGAAAAATTGGGGAGGGAAAAGACTGCGGCGGCGGAGGAAATGTGTGAAAGTTTGCTGGTAAAAGGAGGGAAGAGGAACTAGGTGGCCAGGTGGGCGTTCATACCTGGCCGACACCTGAGCTTTTCAAGGTTATCATACGGCTCAGGTGTTTGATATCATCCTTACCTGCTAATTGATATACTTTCCAGGACATTAGACTGAAATAGATAAAGGACTGAGAGATTATCATGTTGTATTAGTTTGTGTTGCGTTATTAAAGGTAAGTTAGGTAGGATATAAAATAAAGCTACGCGTGGCCTCTGTGCTCATCTCCGTCTCATTGGCCCTCGAGTCTTTGATGGGTAAGAATCTATTGCCCCGGGACACAGACTAGTCAAAATAAAGAAAAAAAATACCACTACATACTACCTAAAAGTGATATAGGAAAGACTTTAAGGTTTTATTCTTATTGTTACTGTTATGTACGTGGCTAAAAGATTGTACTATTGTGTTAGTGTATATGTATTCTTTAAAATAACTTAGGTAGGATAAAGGCTAAGAAGATATATAAACTGCCACTCCATGCTATTCTCAAAGTATTATACGTATGAATTTAGGCTTGTAGTGTTATTGTAAACTTTATGCACGTGGCTAAGAGAGTATCATATTGAGTTAGTGTATTTATATGTTCATTAAGATAAGTTAGATAGGAGAAAGGCTATAAAAACCGACACTTCACTGTATTCTCAGATCAATACAGGAAAGACTTCAAGCTTTTATTTTTTATCATCACTTCCTCTTCAGATTAGCTTTCAACAGGGTCAAACATATTTACAGTGTACTTCTTTCAACACTTTACCAATCAAGATGCTTAGATAGTCTCTAGTTACACTATTCTCATCACTATCCATTATCCTGTTTTCACACTAACCTAATTTACCTCTCTTTGCTCCTCAGGTAAGTTGATATCGTTGCACCTGTGTCTCCAAGGCTCTCGTCCACCGTGCGTAAGTAATTAATTCGATTTCAACCTTGTCAAAATAACATTATAGTCCTTTTGATCCAGGCGAAGGTGCGCGGGAAACAGTGAAGGCGAGTGTGTGTGTTGGCGGGTAGGGGGTAAGAAACGAGTGTGTGTGTGTGTGTGTGTGTGTGTGTGTGTGTGTGTGTGTGTATGTGTGTGTGTGTGTGTCTCTCTTGAGTCACATGGGTCACTAAAGAAAAAAAATACCAAGATATATTTTTATATTTTATTTTGTCACTCACTCTACACACATGGACAGTTGGTTACCCCCCCTCCCCCCCCCACACAGACGGTATGTAGGTTAGATTTACAGGAGCTACTTTGTATAGACCCACCGACCTCTTGCACACTCCTTATGTTCTAACACGTCTGTACCCTTGATAACCGTGTCTTGCCAAGTGCCAATCGAGTCCCCATTATTTCTGCTCCATACACACACACACACACACACACACACACACACACACACACACACACACATGCACATACAACTGTCTACGGAGGTGAATGGCCCTTAGTTGTGTGTGCATTAGGTGTTTATTAACGTCGTTCCCTTAGTTGCCTCTCGACTTCAAAGTGTCCGTATGCTAATTGCGCCATCAGAGTACGCACAATAGTCTTTTATGTTGTAAGCTTTGGCGGTAATTGCCGTCATTCTTGCGTGGCGTTATTTGTGAAATGGATTATTAATTGCCTCTGAAAATTAGGGTTGTCGTAATTATTATGCCTCAGAGTAATCGTAGCGGTGATGTAGGGATGATGACTTTGATAATAGTACTCTAAAGATAATGCAAATAATGATAATGATAATGATAATAGTGGTAATAAAGACAAGAGGAGTAGTAGTAATAATAATGATAGTAATAATAACTTAAATACCCATGATTGTGATGATAACATGATGATTCAGATGATAATAACATGATTCTATGGATCATCTGAATATTAATGACACTACTACTACTACTACTACTACTACTACTAATAATAATAATAATAATAATAATAATAATAATAATAATAATAATAATAATAATAATAATAATAATAATAATAATAATAATAATAATAATACCACCACTACCACTAATAATACCAATACTACTACTACTACTACTAATAATAATATATATAAAAAGAAGGAAGACATTCAGAACAGCCAGAAAATAACATCACTGTATCGGTTTACATTTCGCTGCAAGAGGAAGCGCTGTCAGACGCATCAGGAAGAGATCAAGTGATCATTGTCTGTTTCCTTGCTCAGTTCGCCTTCCTTCTGCTAATTGAGAGCCGCGGCGCACGGGGGTACATGAACACCATTTGTAGGACTGGGCAACAGGTAGGAGTGGTGGAGGAGGGAGGGTAAGGGAGGGAGATAGGAAGAAAAGGAGAGGTGGAGGAGAGAGAGGAAGAGGCAGAGAGAGGAGAATGTAAAGGGAGAGTGCAATAGAGAATGTTAAGGGAGGAGTGATGGTAGAGGATGAAGGAAAGGGAGACAGATAGAAGGAAGGAAGAGAGGGTGATAGAGAATGCGAGGGTGAAGTGTTGGGATAGGATGAAGGGAGAGGGAGAGAGAGAAAGAAAAGGGAGAAAGCGAAAGAGAATGCAAGGGTGGAGGATGAAGGAAAATGAGAAAAATAGGAGAAAGGGAAAGGCAGAAGCAGGGAGAGGAAGAAGGAGAGGCAGAGAACAATAGAGAGGGAGTGTATAGACGGGTCGAGGAACAGAAATTATGCAAACTCAGGTGAAATTCATTACCTGTTTCTGCGGCCCTAATTATAAGCAGATGAAGTAATGTGGCTACAAGTTTATATACCTGGAAATGACTGAGGCTCACTGAGGTCAAGGAACCGAACCGTAGGAAACACAAAGAACGGCACGCACACCTGAAACTGAGGAGCAAAACAACAGAAACAGAAATAGAAACGGAAGGGAAACAAGCGCAGGTCCAAAACGAAATTCATATGTGTAGACGAGTTTCGAGTGGCGAGGTGAGGAGGAGAGAGAGAGAGAGAGAGAGAGAGAGAGAGAGAGAGAGAGAGAGAGAGAGAGAGAGAGAGAGAGAGAGAGAGAGAGAGAGAGAGAGAGTGGAGGCAGGTAAGGTAAGGTAAATTAGGTTTCAGGTGTGGAATCGGGCCAGGTGAGGTGAGTTGAGGTAATGTAATGGAAGGTATGGGGTGGGTTAGGTAAGTAAGGCAAGGTTGCAGGTGTGTGGGTGGTTAGGCAGGTAAGGTGAAGTACATATCAGGTGTGTTGGCGAGGCAAGTGAAGTGAGTTCGAAGCAAGGTAGAGCAAGGTAGTTCCAGGTTTGGGGCTGGGTCAGGTAGGTGAGGTAAGGTTACAGGTGTGGGGGGGTTAGGCAGGTAAGGTAAAGTACATACCAGGTGTGTAGGCGAGGCAGGTGAGGTGAGGTGAGGCCGGGCAGGTAATGGTGGAACAGAGAGCGTACTAAAAGGATCAAGCTGCTAATGGCATTCGGCGTTCCAGTGCACCAAAGTTAATTACTCCTCCTTTTGCCTCGCTCCTTCATTACCTGACTAATTTTTTCCTCCCCCCTCCCTCCTCCCTTCCTACCTCCACCCCTCCCCTCCCTTCTCCTCCTCCCGCTGCTGTTGTGAGTCTCTTCTGCAGATTAAATAAAGGACGAGTACGTGGTGCAAATATTCTTTTTTTCGTTTGCCAAGTGTAAGAAGCAATGAGAGAGAGAGAGAGAGAGAGAGAGAGAGAGAGAGAGAGAGAGAGAGAGAGAGAGAGAGAGAGAGAGAGAGAGAGAGAGAGAGAGAGAGAGAGAGAGAGAGAGAGTACACACCTTCATCTACATCCGATATATAATATTCAAACACACACACACACACACACACACACACACACACACACACAGCAGGAGCTTCAGTTTTAAATAAATAGCAGAAGGTCATAGTTCACACACACACACACACACACACACACACACACACACACACACACACACACACACACACACACACACACACACACACACACACACACACACACACACACACACACACACACACACACCGCTGCATGCAAAGCTTTTCTCCTCTCTGAACCATCTCCTCCTCCTCCTCCTCCTCCTCCTCCTCCTGCTTCCGTCAATACATCCTGCAGGGCGGCAGCATTCAGCTTTCTTCTTGATTTACAAAGTGACGCTTGGTGGCTGTGAAGCATCTTGTCAGTAAAGAAAGGAAGAGGAGAAAGAGGAGGAGGAGGGGGAAAAGAAAGAGGAGGAAGAGGAGGCAGGAACAAGGACGGGAAGACACAATATTGTTTAGAGCCGCTTAAAGTGAACAGGAAAAGGAGGGGAAGTTTATCTTGATGAGTACGATGATTGAAAGTGAAGAACGAGAAATGACTGACATACCATCATATACTTGCGGCAAAGTAGTAGAAAAAGATAAATGCAATGCCAAAACATGTGGGAAGAGAAAACATACCATTAGAGATTGTGGCAAAACAGTAGAAAAAGGGAAATCCAAGGGCGGAACATAGCGATAGTAAGGGTGTGAAGTAAACAATAGAAAGAAAAGGATAAATATAATTGATGAAAAGAAGAAAATATGAGAAAAAAATCGGTAAAGGAAAAAACAATGCTATCAATTTGTAATATTAATGAGAAATCAAGTTCACGTGTTTCTCCGTCATAATTAATATTCCTCTTTCGTTTCTCCGTCGAGCTGCGTTTTCAGAAGCCTTTACAAGCCTCGCAAATAATACATTAGTCGTAATGGCGAAAATTAATCTCCCAGAGAATATCTTTTATCGCGAGTTCCGAAGAAATTCACCGTTCCAAAACATGATTACCGATTGTTTTGCGAGAGCGGGTTTTGGTATTGTTTCATTTTTTTTTCATTATTGAAAGTACCGAGTGTATTGTGAATGCCGAATGTTACAATACTCAGCTTTCCTCAATGCAAAATGAAATCAGTATATAGATAGATAGACAGATAGATTGATAGATAGATGCTTTGTGGTAAGGCTTATACACATTGTTTTTATTTGCTAAACCTGAATGAATAAGACAAATGCTATCTTTAAAATTAGCTAAACTTAACTAAATGATGCTCTGAAGCGCAATCCAGGTATAAACACACACACACACACACACACACACACACACACAGAGCCTCTCCCCCCCCCCCCCCTCACACACACACAGACACACCTACCCCTCACCCTCACCCCCCCTCCACACACTAAACTCACCATCAAAAAATTCGTGAAATATCCTTTGAAACCCACATGTTACTCTTAAGGCTGCCGGAGAGGTGATGGCGAGGGAGGCTGAAGGAGCGGGGCGAGAAAGCCGCGGGAATTGCCTATTAAATATTGATGGTCACGAATATTAGGGAGAAAAATCGCCAAAAGGGGGAAAAATCGCCCAAAAGAAGCATGTTTTTACCGTCATGTTTCCCCTCTAATATATTTTTGGAATATTTGGAAGTGTTTTTTATTCCTATTGGAAGAAATTGTAAGGCTTTATGTGTATTTGTGTGTTCTATGAGTTTTTTTTGTGTGTGTGTTTGTGTGTTTGTGCGTGTGTGTGTCTGGACTCTGAGGGATGTTGGATGACTACGCTACATGATCTCTCTCTCTCTCTCTCTCTCTCTCTCTCTCTCTCTCTCTCTCTCTCTCTCTCTCTCTCTCTCTCTCTCTCTCTCTCTCTCTCTCTCTCTCTCTCTCTCTCTCTCTCTCTCTCTCTCTCTCTCTCTCTCTCTCTCTCTCTCTCTCTCTCTCTCTCTCTCTCTCTCTCTCTCTCTCTCTCTTTTTTATTTACTAGATACAAACAAATCCCAATACAGAAACACACAACTGCCAAAAGTTACAGTGAGGTGCTGCAGACTGTCTTTGGCAGGAGAAATATACAGTAAGATTAAGATTAAAAGATTAAAAGATTAAAAGACTAAAAGATTAAAATTAAAAGAGTAAAAATACAATAAGATTAATATTACAGGACGTGTCACACAGTTAAGTGTCATGTCACCTTAGCCAAGTAATCACTGCACACTTAAAAGTCTGAATAGAATTAGCCTGGTAATGTCAGTTTGTCGCACCATAGAGTTCTACAGTCTTGTGTATCGCGGCAGGAAGGAGCGGAGAAAGGTCTTAGTCCTGGCGAAGGGAACAGGCAGCTGTGCACTCCTCGTGTGAGCGTCCCTGGTGGAGTGAGGATGAGGCGTCGCCCACGGCTGCCGGAGTAAAGCAAGGTGCGGGGTGCCCTGCTTGTGGATCTTGTATATGGAGCACAAACCGCCCACGTCCCGCCTGTGCTGTAAGGGCGCTCTCTCTCTCTCTCTCTTCTTCTTCTTTCTTCTTCTCCTTTTATTAATTCTCGCCACTCTCAAGACTCGTTTCCTCGCCTTTCATCTACCGTGCGATAGTTATTTAATATGCGCCGAGACTCCATCAAGAACTAATTATTCGGCAGCCCCTTGAAGTAAACTGGATCACCTTCCCTCGTAGCAAACACGACGTGAGCGGACGAGAGAAAAAAAAAAGGCGATGACGAGATTAGGGCCTTTTTCCTTCTTTTTTTATAATATGGGGAGGGAGGGAAGATGGAGAGGAGGCGGTAGAGGTGAGGGAGGGCTCTTTTTCATATAACGTCCTTGCTGTTTTATTTTTTAGTCCTACTACTTCTCTGTATTCTGTTTTCTACTTGAATGCTTAACTTTTCTTCTCTTTTATTCATTTTTTTTTATCAAGACGACACTACATTCTGGTTTCCAAGTATATAGTTCTTCGACATTTCTATTTGTTTTCTTTGTTGAAGCAGTTTTTGAAGACGTTTTTATCGTGCTTTTTTATTTAACATCTAGTCTGTTCTTGCACCACGATACAGATCTTATTTAGGGGAGTCTTGTTGTCACTCATCACCTCCTCAGAGTCATCCCACGAAGCCAAAGGAAGGAGAAAGCCAAAATATCCGTGATACCAAGATTAGTAAAGTAACTGTTTTCCGCGTCGCGTCCCTGATTTCTGCAAACTCGAGACAGTGATTATTTACCTTGCTCATAACAAGCGCGAGGCGACGGACACGCGGCAAACAGCACAGCACAGCACAGCACGCGCTCAGATTATATATCCAATAAAGTTTTGCTCTGTGTGCCTTACATTCTCGGCAGCAGAGAATCCACTGCTGCGTTTGACAGCTACTCGCTCTGCTGTGTGTGTCGTCCTCTCCCAAATTCGCCTTAATTGTTGATGTTTTGCAATAAAGGCCCCTCGCGTTCCGAGCCGTAATGATGAATGGTAAAAGAAATCGACGATATATTGCCCGTTTTATCTCTGGCGGCTCTCACTTTGTGTCCTCGGAATGCATTTGCATCAGTGCCCACCTTTTGTATTCCCTTTGATGGGCTGCATAAAACTGAGCGTGTTGCGCATTGCTGTCATTACTCCATCATCAAATATTGACTCCGAGTCCCGCCGCGCCCGCTGCCACTCCCGCCCTCCATGCCTGCTCATCCCACTTACTCACCCACTCACCATTCACTCACTCTCACCCACTCACTCACTCACTCACTCACTCCCTTCCTTTCTCTCACGCACTCCCACTCCCTTCACCAACCATTGCTTCACCTTGTCCCCTTTCTCTCCCTTCCATTCCCTTTTTCTTTCCCTACATTCCCATCCGCTCCTTCCCTACCTGCCCCTTCCTGTTCCTCACCTCCCCCGTCTCCCTTCTCTCATCTGCTCCCCCTCCTTTCCTCCTGCCCCGCCCGTCTCCCCGCCACACGCCAGCACACCTGAGCGCCCTCTACCTGCAAGTATTCGAAAAAATTTCCGCCCGTAAACATCACCCTTCCATGTTTGCCTGATGAAAGACTTGATATTTTTCGACGGAGGAATGTTTCTGTCGCTGCCTTTTCGCGGAACGTTTTATTACGCTGCCCCTGATTCTTCCTGACGCATTTTTTTTTTTTTTGAGTAGGGGGGAGGGTAGGTGGAAGGTGGCAGGGGATAAGGGGTAAAGGGAGGGGGGGTAGTGAAGGACGTCTATATTCTGCAGGTAAATATGTCAGGTATGATTGATTTATTATTTTTGTTAGTGTTGTTGCTGTTTTGCCACCACTACCACCCATTCTACCACTACTATTACTACTTCTACTATTACTACCACCATCACTACAACCACCACCACACCTCCCACCACATCTCCAGTGTCGTGTCACCTGAGTCACCTTTTATATCCCAGGATGTGTAATTAAGTTCCCCCTTCCGCCAGGTGACCTTTTGGCATTCACTAGTGTGTGTGTGTGTGTGTGTGTGTGTGTGTGTGTGTGTGTGTGTGTGTGTGTGTGTGTGTGTGTTTTCGTTTTTTTACCTATACCTCGCCGTGAATGTCTACTCATTTCTGTTATTTTTTGTATCTTCTTTAACTCTCAAGAAACAGGAATATATAATACATCATAGAAATACGTCACCTTATACTGCATACATCACATAAATACTCAGAATCCATCGCCCTAACCTAACCTAACCCTTGCCTCACCTACCAAACCTAATTAACCTAACCTAATCTAACCTAACTCCCTTAACTCTACACATGCACTCATATCGCTCAAAACGCAAAAAACACCGTCTCCGATATACCATACATCATATACATTCACCAGATTCATCAGGCACCTAACCTAACCTAACTTCCCTCTGTCTCTGTTCTCTGCTTCAGCCCCTCACCGCTTCGCTCTTGCCTTCAGCCTCTCACCGCTTCGCTCTTGCCTTCAGCCCCTCACCGCTTCGCTCTTGCCTTCAGCCCCTCACCGCTTCGCTCTTGCCTTCAGCCCCTCACCGCTTCGCTCTTGCCTTCAGCCCCTCACCGCTTCGCTCTTGCCTTCAGCCCCTCTCCGCTTCACTCTTACAGTCAGTCCCTCTCCGCTTCACTCCTGCCTTCAGCCCCTCACCGCTTCTCCCTCTTCAGCCCTCGCCGCTTCTCCCTGGCCGCCCACAAAACGCCGCTCCAGGTTTTCCATGAATCCGCGGGTTCAGAGGAGCTTTGAGTCCACACGAGGAGAAAGCACACACTCATACACACACACACACACACACACACACACACACACACACACACACGCACACGCACACAAAGACAAGCTGAACGGTGAAACAGGAAACCAAGCTGCTGTCTGTCTACTCGTCGAGAGAGAGAGAGAGAGAGAGAGAGAGAGAGAGAGAGAGAGAGAGAGAGAGAGAGAGAGAGAGAGAGAGAAAAAACACACACACACACACACGAAAAAAAAAAAAAACATTAACAGGGAACCGTGGAGTGTCACTTACCGCTCCGTCTAATTAGTAGCTTGTAATTCGATTTAAGTGCCGTCAATGGCCACTTGGAGCCAATTATCAGCTTATTTGAAATGAGAGACGTGGAGATTAATAGCGGAAAATTATATGCGACGGGACGAGGAGGACGCGAGAGGGAAAAATGTACCCTGGGTCAGTCATGTACTAGATCCGATTCCAGTGTGACGAATTACAAATGGTATCGAACCTTTGATCTTGCCCTTTTGGATCGGGTGAGAGGGGAGGTGTGCCAGGGAAGGAGAGGGGACAGGGAAGGGGGGGTGGGAGGGGGTGAAGAGGGAGGTAGAGGGGAGGCGTGGCAGAGAAAGAAGGGGACGAGGGTGAGGGCAGGAAAGGAGAGGGAGAGGATGAAGGGGTGAGGAAGGGGGGCTGGAAGGGCGTGAAAGGGGAGGTAGAGGGGAGGCGTGGCAGGGAAGAAGGGGAAGAGGGTGAGGGACGGGAAAGGGGGGCTGAGAGGGGGTGAAGAGGGAGGTAGAGGGGAGAGGTGGCAAGGAAGGAGAGGAACAGGGTGAGGGAGGGGAAAGGGGTGCTTGGAGGGGGGTGAGGGGAAGGTAGAGTGCGTTGTAGTGTGATGGAGAGCGTGAATGTTATAGCATAATTGAGAGGACAGGCTTGGTGATGTGGAGTGAGTGTGATGGTGATGCTAATGTGATGAATATGGTGAGGAGGAATGAAGCTTAGGGTGAGGGATACTGTGTGTGGTGCCGTGAGGAGAGTGAGGTTGATAATGAGTCTGGTGATGAACATGAGGTGATGAAAGGTGAAGCAGGACGTACGAAGGTGAATAGCAATTAGGAAAAGGTAATAACGAGAATTTGGAATCTCAGGCGTGAATGAAGTAGGAGTTTGAACGCGGTTAAAGAAGAACGTCAGTTATTTAAGAGACAGATAGAACGACAGGCAGAGAAGCAGCAGTATTTAGGAAAAGATAATCACGAGTGTGAGTATAGAGTCTCAGGTGTGAATGACGTCGAAGATTGTACGTGGATAAAGAGGAACGTCGGTTTTTTGAGAGACAGAGAAAGACAGACAGACAGACAGGTAGGGAAGCAGCCGTAATTAAGAAAAGGGAGTCACGAGAATGAATACTGCAGTCTCAGATGCTGATGAAGTAGGAATTTGCATGTGGATAAAGAGGAACATCGTTATATGAGATAGACACAGATAGACAGACACAGAAGCAGCACACACACACACACACACACACACACACACACACACACACACACACACACACACACACACACACACGCACACGCGCATATACGCACACATACATACACATACACGCAAGGCCTCAGAGGTACTCACGCTTCATTGCAAAGGTCAGACTGCCAGCGTGACTTCAGAGGGAGTGAAGGGCGCCGGCGTGACGGGGCGGCGGCGGGGCTGTTTGTCATCGAAGGGGCAGTGTGCTGGCGAAATTTTGTGTCAATAAGTGTGTGTTTGTGAACTCGCAGGCACGTTAAGTGGTGTGTGTGCCGAGCGTGAGGGGCAGGCCAGTGGCGGGCGCCCACACCCAAGGGAATTATGGGTAAACACACCTGCTTTCCCCCTTACCCCTCCCCCTCCCCCCTGTTTCCCCTCATCCCTGCTTGTTCCTCCTTCCCTTTCCTCCTCTTCCGTACCTCATCCTCTCTCCCATTCCTTCACAGCCTCTCCTTCTCCACCCTCAGTGCCTTTCCTCCTCCTTCTCCTCCACCTCTCACAACCTCTCCACTCTTTTTTGCGTGTCCCCTCCTCCTCCTCCTCCTCCTCCACATTTCATCCTCTCCCCCATTCCTTCACAGCCTCTACTTCCTCTCCCATCATTTTCCCACCCCCTCTCCTTAACCTCTTTCCGTATCCTTTCACAGCTTCCTCTCCCTTCTTTTTCCCTTCTCTTCCTATCACCCTTTCCTCACCTCTTTACAGCCTCTCCTTCCCATCATTTACTTCTACTTTTCCTCCATTTTCATCGCTTTCCCTCTCCCTTTCTTTTCACTTTCCCTCATCCCACCGTTTTCCTTCTTCCATATCTCACCTCTATATCCTTCCCTTCACATTCCTTCCCTTCATTCCAGTTCTCTTCATCTCTGTTCTCCTCCCCTCATCTTCCTCCTCGCCCTCCACTTCCATCTCACTCATTCCTCATCAGTCCCTCGCCTTTCTTTTATTCCTGGTTTCCTTGTTTGGCTTTCCGTCTCTATCATCATCTTCCTTTGCTCTCTCTCCCCTTTTCTCTGTTCCTCCACTCATTGCTCTCTTGTCAGTCATTCCGTGTTTTGGCGTGTCTTTGGTTAGCTCTTTTATCTTATCTCTTTTAATATTTTCACGTGTCCTGACATGTTCCTGGGAATTTGATAGTGTGTTTATATTCTCTCATGTTAGTGTGGGTCCCGTCCTTTCCTTTTTTTGGGGGTTATTTTTCACGTCTTTAATATTTTTCTTTTATGCTGTGATGAGCCTTTTCTCTGTCTCTCTCTCTCTCTCTCTCTCATTGCGTGTCACTCTCTAATTTTTTTTTTTTTGTCCTGGTAAATAGCTTCTTTTTGGGGGTCTATTTTACTTTCCCGTTCACTTAGTTTCGTCTCACTTCTGAACTGTGACTTCACGCTGCATATGACGCCACACACACACACACGCATTCCCCCCTCTCCCCAACACTCACGCACACGCACACGCCCACACACGCATCACCTGTTTACTCATTTCTTTCCTTCACCGCATTTTCCGTCACCCAGCATCCCTTTTTATTTTTCTTGCCATCGCCTTTCTTTCCAACATATCTCGTTACCCTTCCTTCCCCCTCGCTCGCACCCTCGCCCCGCGCACGTGTCAATCCTTGTTGCAGCGTCGTTCCAATTTGAATTAGAAAAAGAGCCCAACTTTCTTTTGAGTCGCAAGGCGTGAGGGTTACGGAAAAAGGCGAGTATTGGCACAAGAGAACCGTCCGGGATTTTTGATTTGTTAATGGGAAGAGGAAAGAAACACATGCTGGGAGAGAGAGAGAGAGAGAGAGAGAGAGAGAGAGAGAGTTTTTACATGTTTTTCTTTACTTTTTCGTATTTTGTATTTGTATGATTGTATGTTTCAAACATTCGACAATTCAATTTGTCCCATACGCAGGCTCTTAGAATAACTATACCTAAAAAGTGTAATTTTGAGCCTCCATTTTTTTGTAAAAATTTGTTTAAATAAAGAGAGAGAGAGAGAGAGAGACGGACACACGCAGACACACTTACAAACAACCTGCCCCTTCTCTCTCTCTCTCTCTCTCTCTCTCTCTCTCTCTGTATGACTGGCTCGCGGCGCAACAGAAGCGCAAGTGAGAACGGAGGACGATCTGAGGTATTGGAGTCGATTCGAGATTGGACCTGTTTGAGAATCGGGCTCCTTTGTATCACAGCCGATGAAAGGCGAACCCAAAAGGAGAGTTCCGGATGCCTTTGAGACGTGTTTTCTATGCCTCTCGCGCTCCTGATATTCCGATTAGCGATGTGGGATGTTGGGTATGTTAGTTTTTGTTTGGGTCGGTGTAGGACGTGGGTGTTGTCATGGGTTATATAAGGTTTAGATTTGTACGAATTCCCCCTCAAAAACTCTTTCCTCTACCCTTTTCACTTCCTTTTTTCTTTTTCTTCTTCATCTTTTTTCTTCTTCTTCTTCTTCTTCTTCTTCTTCTTCTTCTTCTTCTTCTTCTTCTTCTTCTTCTTCTTCTTCTTCTTCTTCTTCTTCTTCTTCTTCTTCTTCTTCTTCTTCTTCTTCTTCTTCTTCTTCTTCTTCTTCTTCTTCTTCTTCTTCTTCTTCCTCTTCTTCTTCTTCTTCTTCTTCTTCTTCTTCTTCTTCTTCTTCTTCTTCTTCTTCTTCACTCTCTCCTTCCTCATCAGTCCCTCGTCCTTCGTTTATTCCTGGTTTCCTTGTTTGGTGTGCCGTCTCCATCACCATCTTTCTTTGCTCCCCTTTTATATACATATCTTCTTCTTCTTCCTTCTTCTTTCCTCCATTTTACTTTACTTTTTCCTTCCTCTCCATGTCGTCTTCTTCCTCTACCCTCTCTTTTCTCCTTCTCATCCTCCCGTCTTCTTCATTAACATCTTTTCTTGACCATCTACCCTATTCTCATCCTCCTTTCGCTCCTTGTATTTTTTATATTTTTTTCATTATTTTCCTCATGTCGCCAATTCCATCTACCTGACCTTATACAGTCTTCCCCTTATCTCCTTTTACATATCTTTTTGTCTTCGATTTATTATGCCTTTTTATTTTTGCCCTCTCCAATTACTTTGCCTTATACACTCTTCCCTTTTCTCTGCACCCCCGCCCTCTCCTCTGCTCGGCTTCCCACTTTTTCTTCCTGTTATCTTTCTGTCATGCCTCCGTCCTTTTCACCCGTTCCCTCTTCCCCCTTCCTTCACCCCGCACTCTCTTCTGATCCGTTCTCTTCTTCTCCACCTATCCCCCTTGGCCGCGGCGGGATCTAGGTTATTTCAGCGGCAAGGTATCGACACTAAGGAGAAAAGTTTGTAATGGGGTGAAGAAGTGACATTAAACTCTCTTTTTTTTTCCACCTCCCTCACATGTCGATGGTCGCTGGGACACTCGACTCAACTCAGGCAGTAAAAGAAGCATTTGTCTCCGCCGAAGTGGTGATACTTTGACCGTGTGTGACCCGGAACTGACGTACACGCTTGCTCGAGTTAGATTGGTGGAAAGTAAACTCTCCCAAACAGACCAAGAAGTAAATATATCCGGTCCGTCCGCATTGTTAGACCCTGGAAATGATATAAGAGCCAAAATGTGATGTACAAGGATCGTCTGGGTGGTAGATAACAAGCAACTAATGTAGAGACCAACATATATAAATTAAGATTGATAATTATGGGTCTTCGGGCTTCGTAAGGGACAAATAACCTCTCCAAGAAGACACAATAGATAAAAAGATGTGAATAAAGAACGACGTTTCCGATTTTTTGGCTAAGTGAAGGACAAACAACATCTCTAGGAAGTCTGAATTTCGATCACATAAATTAAGAACAACATTTCCAATTCTTCTGACAAACCAAGGGACAAACAAACCTCTCCAGGAACTCCAAAACGCGCAGAAAAGTGTTTGTCTTTGTTATGTTGACGGAGACGAGATCAGAAGCCTTCGGGACCAGCTTGGCTTTCAATTAGTGCCTTATTTTTGCCGCGCCCGCCCTGCCTCGCCTTCCTCGCCGGCAAATTAGTGTTGTTGATCCCGGCGTCTGGCTCCGGCTCTTCTCTCTCGTCTCCCTTTGTCTGCGAGCGGCTGAATAGGTTCCGTTGACACCTGTGCTCCTGTGCCACACCTGCCCGACACCTGTAATAAGCTTGACCGTGTGTGTGGAAGCGGGTGAAGAGGATGGGGGTATACATATGCGTGTGTGTGTGTGTGTGTGTGTGTGTGTGTGTGTGTGTGTGTGTGTGTGTGTGTGTGTGTGTGTGTGTGTGTGTGTGTGTACGGCTTTGGAAACAATACCCAAGCGCCAGTCCAGCTGAAGTATATCACACAGAGAAGTTTGTATCCGTGTGTGTGTGTGTGCGTGTGCGTGTGCGTGTAGCTTGAAGCGCTCTACCACCTGCCTCGAAGCGTAAAAAACAAGACGCAAATGTTTTACCCTGATGAAGAACAGTTCGCCTCATTATTCAGACGCCGTAAAAACAAGGCAACGAGGCTTACGATAGATTTTTATTGGGCGGCTGCATGGCGGGGCGCGGGATGCAGGTGATTGTTCTTGTGTTTTCATTTAACTCAGGTGATGGAGGAGAGGGATCGCCGGGAATGAGGCAGGTACGGAGGGAGGCTAGAGGGAGGGAGGGCAACATGGGGGAAGATTCACAGGGGAGGAGTGTCATGGGGGGAGAGCCACAGGGGAGGAGGGCAACTGAGATGAACCACATGGGGAGGAGGGCCACAAAGGGAGGATTGACACAGGGGAGGAGGGGTGACAGGGAAGGAGAACCATATGAGGAGGAGGGCCACAGGGGAGGGAGGCTTCACATAGGGAGGAGAGCCACAGGGGAGGAAGGGGGTTCTCACATACACTGTACTAGGAATGGGAGATAACGTTCTGAACGGCGGCAGTCGAATTCAATTAAACACGTAAAATTGCATCAAAGTTAAGTGAACAGTTATTTCATGTTAGTTTGGCGAAGGCTACAAGCTGTTCATATTCTCTTAAAGGCACGCTGCTAAAATGTCTTCAATAGTTTACCTTTGTAACTTATCTTGAGGAGACATACTTTGACATCATTTCCTCCATGCTAGTTTGGCGAGGGTTGCAAGCTGTTCATATTCTCTTAAAGTACGGCAATAAATGATCACGAGTCTATCTTTGTAATATATCTGAGGAAACATTCTCTGACATCTAAGGAAAAGAAGGAAGAGTTGTTTAGCGTGACTTACCCGCCAAGAAACTAGGAAATAACATATAAATACACAAATAACATGACGTGGAGGTAAAGCAGAATAGTTCACCATAAAAAAAACACGTACATAAGACTTAACCTCCAAGAAACAAGGAAATAACATAGAAATACATAAATAGCTAACGTGGAGGTGAAAGCAGACTAGTTCCCCTTTAAAAAAATATACCCAGTGTCAAAGTACAATCCGTAGTGGACGTGGAAGAGTGTAACATGAGCAAGAGAGGAAGAGTCAGTGCTGAGTGATCCACAATCAGTCTCTCCAGTGGTCTAAGCTTTCCACGGTGAACAAAGTGACGAGTCTGCTTGTGACGGAGGCAAAGTTGACATCAAACAGACAGTAAAGAGGATAGACAAATGAACCTGATGGCAAATGAATGAAGGGCGACCCCGGAGTTTGTCGAGAGAATTACCGGAGGAAGGGTTAAGGAGGGGGAGCCGTGGACGCGGTGAAGCTAAGGAAGGGGCGAGGGAATGAGGGGATGAAGGAAGGGCAAGGCAAGGAAAGGTTCGGAGCAGAAAGCAAGGCACTGAGAAGGGACAGATTTTTGCGTCATGCGGCCCTGTGTGTGTGTGTGTGTGTGTGTGTGTGTGTGTGTGTGTGTGTGTGTGTGTGTGTGTGTGTGTGTGTGTGTGTGTGTGTGTGTGTGTGTGTGTGTGTGTGTGTGTGTATATTCCTTGCCTCATGATAGTTGGTGTACACGGCCTTACCTGACGACCTAAAGTTAAACGTTCACACACACACACACACACACACACACACACACACACACACACACACACACACACACACACACACAGAGGGGGGGGGGGGAGGTTAAGGCGCTGTGATGGCTGGCAGTCCCCTCGCGCCCGCTGGTCCCCGGTGGCCGTGTTTGAGGCGGGCCGGGGCGAGCCTCGTGTTTGCACCAAAGCGCAACAGCACTCACGCAAAAAGTAAACCGTGAACATAAAAAAAGGTATTGCATATATAAGGGAACCATCAACTTGATTGCTCAACAAACCTGTAAACGCCCACGAATTTTTTTTTTTTGGGTGAGGGAGGGCGGGCGGATCTAGAATAAAAGTGTAATTCAATGCGTTTCTAGTTATTACCGGCACTAAAAGTTGTAATACTCCGCTGCCGGGTATAAATAACGTGGACATTGGTTTAGATGCATTGTAGTCATTCCCGCGCCTCCCCCCGACTCACTTTTGCGCCAACGTAAAACGCGCTCCCATTTAAAAAAGGCCAAATAGAATTGCATCAAAGCAAATATGGGATAAAATCAAAACGGCATCGAAATAGTCTGAATAGAAGGAGGAAATACAGAAGCCTCGCAGAGTCAGCGCGCCGGAATGGCTGTGCGCGCCGCAAACGGGTCCCGCGTAACGTTATCACAGAAATAAAATTGATGTGTGGATGACGGGGACAAAAACTATATCCCAATTAGACCATGTTGGCCAGTGGGGGGGAGGGAGTGGAGGGGGGTTCGACCAGGGAGAGGGACATGGGGGCAAAGAGAGGGGAGTGGAGGGGATATATGGAGGGAGGCAAAGGAGAGCAGGGGTGGGGGGGACCAAGGTGACGGGAGAGTAAAGGGAAGGGAGTGGAGGGAATGTATGGAGGGAGGGAAAGGGTGTGTGACATGGTAGGGAAGAGAAGGGAAGGGGAGGAGGTGGACACAGGGAATTGCATGGGAGTGAATGGGTGCATGCTGAATGGTGATGGGAGGAAGGGAGGGAAGGAAGGGGAGCAGTTAAGGGAGGAAAGGGTTGTTAGGGAGAATAATAGGGGAAGAAAGTGTAATCGAGGGGAAAAAGGGGAAAGTCAGGGGAGTTTGAAGTCGTTAATGGAGGAGGAAGGATTTGTAGGGAAGGAAAAGGTTATTGTTGAAATGGAAAAGGGAGATGTTGGTAATAGGAGAATAGGTAATAAGGAATGACAAGGTAGTGAAGTGATGGAGAGGGAGGGAAAAGGGACATGCCAATGGGAAAAAAATCGAGACCAGGGAAAGGGGTAAGTGATGGAGAGGAGGGAAGGTGTTCAGAAGAGAGAAAAAAATAGGTTTGTTAGTGAAATTGGAGCATATAAGAGATAGGAAAGTGGGATTGCCAGGTGAAAGGGCGTGAAGGGAAGCTTGGGAGATGAGAACCACTGTATTTATTAAGAGGTATAACTCATTTTAGGTTTGCAATGTTTTATACTTTATCTATCCTATTCCCATCTTGCTTCACAATGCTACCGTCTTTGATAATGGAGGTATCACTGCTCACCATCACCATTCATTACAGCCAATCACGCACAAACACTCTCATCACCATCACCGCCATGTCGTTATTACCGTCACTATCAATACCATAAGGTTACGAACCCTCGCCAACAACAAGTGGTAACCAGCACATGAACCACGACCGTCATCACTAAATTTACGAAGTCATCCCTACAATACCTGCCATCACCATCACCACTATTACCCTCTCACACAACAACATGATCTCCCTCCACTAAACCAGATCCCACTATACACCACCATCATCACCATCACAACAACAACACGAGCCCATCCCTGCCTCCCTCAAAGCCTCAATCCTCCTGTCCATCCCTCGTCCATAGCCAGACAGGTCCGGGCCCCCACCTGACCACTGTTCCCGCTAGTCAAGGTAGGCACGGTAAATTGGCTGCGCTGGCCAGTTGTTGACGGCGCCCAAACATAGTTATCTCCCCCCTGTGGTCGCGGCTGCCAGCTTTTACTAGCGGCCGGGGACCTCTTTGTCTATTATAATGCCGCCCGCGTCCCAGCCCACCAGCCAGGACACAGATACAGCGGCACTTTACTTCACGCGGGCAGGTGGTGAGCGTTAGTCTCAGGTGGCGATGAGGGTGTGTGCGGCTAGAACTGGATATGTGGGTTGGGTTGGAGGTGTGTGTAGGGATGCGGTTGGAGGCTGCTTGTGTAAGGGGTGGTAAGAAGGTGGAAAGTGCCTATGTATGTGTGTTTAGGGAGTAAGGACTGCATATATGTGTGGTGTGTGGGTGGGTGTGGGTATGGGAGTGGCTGTATGTGAGAGGGGGTAAAAGGGTGGGAGGTTTGTGTATGTATGTTTGTGTTTGGGGGTGAGTACGTGCTTGGGGTGGGGGTGGGGGGGGATAGGCGTTTGTGTGTGTGTGTGTGTGTGTGTGTGTGTGTGTGTGTGTGTGTGTGTGTGTCCTTGATTTGCGTGATGGGCCTCTGATAATGAATGTTGTTATGTTTCATCATTAAGACCTGCCAGGTGTTTTCATTTACCTGAGAGAATTAGCGAGGAGCATTAAAACTAACGACATTACGAAACGCGCGCAATCACACGTTTAGACAAAATGAGTTGTAGAGTTTTTAAAATTCCGCAGCGTTATTAGAACACGTCACGCGCAATGAAAGCCACGCGATACGGCCTCGAAAATCATTCCTACTGAAGTCGTGCATGTTTTTTAAATCATCGAGTATTTTAAAGATATTCGTAGAGTTGTAGTTTGAATTCTTTATATTTCTTGTTTACTATTTGCCGAAGTACTACATTAGATACAAATTAGATACAACTTAGATGACAAAAAAATAGATTAGATACAAAAACTATAAGATGCAAACACTAATCAAGTCAAACTGTCGGAATATCTAGTTCGTTTTCTAAGGAAGTAGTAAAATCACCCTTCAATCTATCACTCCTCCCAAAATAAAACATATACTCGCATGCCAAAACGTTAAAATATCCAGTTTCGTAAAAAAAGCATATTAGATAAACTTGAGTTCGTCGGCGTGATGGACTTCGTGGTGTGGTAAGTAATTAATCAGCTCCTGGTGGCGAGGTCCTCTGAGGGTGTCTCGTGTACGATGGGGCCGGGTTGGGGCGAGGGGTGAGGAGCGAGGGGCGAGGCGGGGTGGATGGGTTAGGATGGCGGGGGGCTGGCGGGCGGTCGGGCGGTTGGTCGCCATGAAAGAGAATACATCCACTCACACCAGGGACGGCATTAGGCTTTGTGGCCGTCAGCTGGGTACTCCGGGGACACCCAGGGATGCCGCGGCTGCTTCAGGGGCGAGGGAAAAAAACATGGGCTAGAAAAGTGTAGCTTCTATTGGTAAGTAGGTCGCGGTGGTGCATCTCTCTCTCTCTCTCTCTCTCTCTCTCTCTCTCTCTCTCATCCCTATAGTATGGGAAAGATTATATAATTTTCCTGGTGTTAAAACTCTGCGGTATTTGCTTATCTGTTTTTACTTCATTATTTTTTTGTCATTTGTATATACTTCTTTTCTCCTCGGATATTTGGGATCACTTTTATTTTCCTTTCTCTCTATATACATATGTATATTTCCTTGGTCACTATGATTTGTTCCCTCTGAGGTATCTATCTTTTTTTTTCTTTTTCTTGGGCCACGTCGTTTTCAGTATATTTTATTTGATTTTTTCGTACTGAGCGACAGCCACAGACACACGCTGACATTCCCTGTTGAGGCGTAGGTGCTGAAAGGGCTTACGTAATGGTAGGGTACTCAAATATTCATAATGAGCTGGGTGGGGGAGGAGGCAGGGACGGCAGAGTAGAGGGAGGAGCGGCCTGGGTAAAAAGGGGAGTTTTCATGAATTACGAGGTAGGTCAGAATACGTGTCGACGCGGTGTGAATGTTGCAACGGTGAGGATAAAAAATTAAATGCAGAGAAGTGACTGGACGAGAGAATAACACAAATAAAGCAGATGTTGCGATACCGGAGACACTTTTTTACTGCGAAGGATTCAATTCAACGGCCAAAAACAAAAACAGCCACAGAAAAGTCCGCCAAATTCCGCTCCAACAAAAGAAAAAGAACGAAAGGTCGGAGGAGAGGTCAGCTCCGGGTGGAGAGATCTCTTGATACTCCCCTCATGAAAGAGTTCAAGTCGTAGGCAGGAGAAAATACAGACGCAGGAACTATCGATCAAACTCAGAACCGTGTGAATTTGTGCAACTGTAAAGGGACGAGAAATAACAATGAATGAAGGAATAACAGAAAAGCCTAGGACGTTAAACAGGGGAATTATCACGCAACAGGAAACCAGAAGCGGAGGGAAGGTGAAACAAAGGGGAAAGACCCACGTGCACTGATACGTAACTGGAGGAAGATAAGGGAAATGCAGCATCGGGCGGAGGAAACCAGTATGAGCGGGAGGAAGAGGAGGAGGAGGAGAGGCATGGGGATGGAGGGGGAAGATGAGTAAGGGGAAGAGATAGGAAGGGGGGGGGGAGAGCAAGTAAGGGGTAGCCTCTCCTGACCTAGTGGAGCATGGAAACAGCTCGCCCTAACTTACACTTGATTTAGTAAACCATCTGACCTGGTCTTTGTAGCGAGGGGGAGTTTGTTGATCCTTGTTCAGGGAGAGTCGAAGGGGAAGGAGGAGATGGAGGAAGAGCAGGTGGGGAGAGCAGAGAGGGGGGCCTGCTGTGGTGTGTTGTTGTGGTGAGCGAGAGGGCGGGGTGGGCGGGTCTCTGGGTGCTGCATGGTGAGTTTATCAGAGCGTCGACGTTGTTTGGCTCCGGCCGGCCGTCGTAACATGTACCGGGCCAGTCCACGCCACTGAGCCGATGCTTCGATGCCTCTCATTCCGGCTGTCATCTGATTGAGAGAGAGAGAGAGAGAGAGAGAGAGAGAGAGAGAGAGAGAGAGAGAGAGAGAGAGAGAGAGAGAGAGAGAGAGAGAGAATGACTTTGTTTTGTTAAGGAATACATAAACTCCTCGGTATTTCTCTTTATCCCATCCCATCTGTCCTGTCTATCCCCTCCTCTCATCTCCTCTCCTATCCTGTCCTGTCTGTCCTATCTATCCTCTCCTCTCCTCTCCTATCCCATCCTGTCTTTCTTATCTATCATCTCCTCTCCTATCCTTTCCTGTCTCTCCTATCTGTCCTCTCCTCTCCTCTCCTCTTCTATCCCATCCTATCTGTCTTATCTATCATCTCCTCTCTTATCCTGTCCTGTCTGAAAGGAATCATACTTAGGCTCTCTTTTTCTCTAATATTTTGCTGTTATTTCCTATTGTCACCCGATCACTCAACACCTTTCATCCCTTCCACAACCTCCTTATCACCTCTCCTCAACCTCCACGATTCCTATCTCTCCCCAACCTCACACCACCTCACATCCTATCATCGTATTCCTTTATCACCTCTCTCAACCCCTATTTAACCTCATCTCACTTGCCCCTTCATCCCCATCCCTACACCATGCATCCCTCCTCAGCATCCCCATCAGCATCCTCCTCTCCTCTCTCCTCTCTCTCCCTGCCTCCGTCCTTTCCCTCCCAGTCCCTCTCCCTTCCTGCTCAGCCTCCCCTCCGTTCTCTCTCTCCCCTCCCTCGCCCTCCCACCGCCCTCTTCCCTACCATAAAGGCTAGATCCGTATGTAAGCCGATGCAATATATCACCCGTATTACATGTATATTATCCCGCCTATGGCATAAATACAGAATTACGTCATAGTGTGCATCGGTTCGAATCCCACATATACCCGCGTACACAGTAGAGCGTGATGCCATATAGCTGTCCTTGTTGTTTTCTGCCTCTCTTTGTTGGGCTCTGTTTGTCATGGTGCGCGCGATTGTGTGTGTGTGTGTGTGTGTGTGTGTGTGTGTGTGTGTGTGTGTGTGTGTGTGTGTGTGTGTGTGTTGTTTTCCCACTCTCTTTCTTTATATATGTATTCCAATTTTGCGTGTTGTTTTATATCTTTGTGTGTGTGTGTGTGTGTGTGTGTGTGTGTGTGTGTGTGTGTGTGTGTGTGTGTGTGTGTGTGTGTGTGTGTGTGTGTGTTGTGTGTCTATGTTGTGTGTGTGTTTTATCGTTTATATTTCGTTTTCATATTGACTTTTCACTTTCATTTTTGTTCACGTTTGTTTTCAATACCCACCCCTATTTATTTCGTCTATTGATTCCTTTACCTTTTGCAATTCATTCATTTAATTTCCTTTATCATATTACCTCGTGTGTTCCTCAGGCAGCGTGGATTATATAGCACAGTAATGATAGGGAATGATATCTACTAGTTATGTTTAAGTTAGTGGGGGTTGAGTTAGTGAGGGGTTGAGTTAGTGAGGGGTTGAGTTAGTGGGGATTGAGTTAGTTGGGGTTGAGTTAGCGGGGGTTAAGTTAGTGGGGGTTAAGCTAGTGAGGGGTTAAGTTAGTGGGGTTTAAGTTAGTGGGGGTTAAGCTAGTGAGGGGTTGAATTAGTGGGGGTTAAGCTAGTGAGGGGTTGAGTTAGTGGAGGTTAAGTTAGTGGGGGTTGAGTTAGTGAGGGATAAAGTTAGTGAGGGTTAAGTTAGTTGGGGTAAAGTTAGTGGGGGTTGAGTTAGTGAGGGATAAAGTTAGTGAGGGTTAAGTTAGTGGGGGTTGAGTTAGTGGGGGTTAAGTTAGTTGGGGTTAAGTTAGTGGGGGTTGAGATAGTGGGGGTTGAGTTAGTAGGTCTTGAATTAGTAGAGGTTGGGTTAGTGGGTATGTTAGTGGGTTAAGTTAGTAGGTTACGAGAAATTTCATCTTAGCTATTTTAATATGTTCCAGTGTTCCTTTCTTTCCACCGTTTCCCTCTGGTACTTCTAAATTATTTTCTCACGTGTTGGATCCTTTTCAATTTACTCTCCCTCTTTATTATGTCTTTATTTATTTTTTTTTTTTTGGCAGTGTTGTTGTTTTTTCCATTCCCTCGACCTCTTGTATATCTCATTCTCCTTTTCACTGCTCTCTCTCTCTCTCGCTCTCGCTCTAGCTCTCTCTCTCCTCGGTACGTCACTCCCAATACCCCAAAGTTCATAACACTCTTGATAATGGCGCGTGCTGTGAGGCTGAAAAAAAAAGTTAAAAAGAGAACCAAATGAGAAGTTAAATGACTCGTTTTATTCTAGATCTTAACCAAGCGTTTCCTTTCTCGCAATGGAACGATTTTTCCAACCCGCCGGAATTGCTGTAAGAACTTTTAATGTTAACTGAAATAAAAGAAGGGGGAAAAAGTCGAGTATTTCTTTTTCAATTTTCTGCAATCAAACGCTGAAATATCGAGTGGAGAAAAAGTGTATTAGAAACGTGTATAATTTCTTCCGCGCTGCACAATTAAGTCTCCGTTAGCGAGGGGTCTAAACAAGGACAGACACCAATGGAGGAAATAAAGAGGAAATAAAGCGAGGCGGGAGGGAAAAAAAGTCACGGGAAGAAACATAACAGCTTTTCACGGTGTATCTCTCGCGCCCATTGTCGGTCCAAATTAAAGGGTGTAATGCCGCTGCCCGCTGCTCTGTCGGAGGCGAGAACTGGCGCGGCTAACAGCTTTTATGGGCCATTGCCGGAACAGCCTTTATGCGCTTCATTTATCGGTACACACAGTCAGTGGCACTTTGTTCGTCTTCATTCACACCAACGACACACAGCAAACTCCCTGCCTCTCCCTCTCTCCCTCCCTCTCCTCTCTCTCCCGCTATTCCTTCCTTGTTATCTAGTATTTCTATCTTCTTAAACACACAGTCATTGGCACTTTGTTCGTTTTCATTCACACCAACGGCACACAGCTAGCTCCCTGTCTCTCCCTCTCTCCTTCTCTCTCCTCTCTCTCGCTATTCCTTCCTCATTATCTAGTATTTCTATCTTCTTAAACACACAGTCATTGGCACTTTGTTCGTACTAAGCTCTCTCTCCTCCTGTCTCTCCTTCTCTCTCCTCTCTCTCGCTATTCCTTCCTCATTATCTAGTATTTCTATCTTCTTAAACACACAGTCATTGGCACTTTGTTCGTCTTCACAGCGACGACACTCACCTCCCAGCCTCACCGCCCTCTTTTTCCCTCCTTCTTCTCTCTCTCCCTCTATTCCTTCCTCGTTATTTAGTATATCTTTTTGAACACACAGTCATTGGTTTTCTGTTCGTCTTTATTCACCCCGACGACACACAGCTCCCTGCCTCCCTCTCTCTGTCTCTCCCTTTCTCTATCAATTCTGCAAGTTCCCTCACTCTTCGTCATCTATTAATTCTATCTTCGTGAACACACAGTCATTGGCTTTTTGTTCATCCTCATTCACCCCAACCTGACGACACACTGTTCCGTCCCTCCCCTCTCTCTCCCTTCTTCCTTCCTCTTTCCCCCTCTCTCCCTTCTACAAGCTATTTTACTTCTTACTATCTAGTATTTCTAATTTCTTTACTCTATTCGTCTTCATTCACCCCGACGGCTTAACATCTCCGTCCCTCCCTTCTCTCTCACTCTCTCCATCCCTTCTGCAAACTCTCACTTCTTGTTATCCAGTATTTTCATCTCCTTCTTACGTCTTAGACTAATAAAGCTAACATATATATTTTTTTTGTCTTCTCTTACCCCGAACAGCACATCTGTCCTCCTCTCTTTCTCTCTCCATCCCTTCTGTAAACTCTGAATCTAGTATTTTAATCTCCATCATCATCCCTGTAAGTATAATGAACTATGTCTACTTTAGTCTTCTCTTCACTAAGCACTTCCCTCGTCATGTCTCTCCTTCTCTCCATTCCTTGTGCAATCCATCTCAATCCTCGGCATCCAGCATTTCTATTTCCTGCATCATCCCTCTACGTATAATCAACCTTGGCTATATTTATTTTTTGTCTTTACTTCTCTTGGGCAACTCACCCTCTGTCCCCTCTACTTCTCCCTCTCCCTCACTTCATTCGTGCTGTGAAGTCCCCCAAGCCTTGCCACCCAACCTTTTTCTCTCCTTCATCCTTATAAGAATAATAACATGACAGTCCTTTTATTTTATTTGTGTATTCACCCCCGACAACACACCCTCCCTCACACTCCCCATCCCTTCCCATTTTCTCTCCTCAATGTCACTCACCCCACGAGCCAGCTGTCAGCTCCTCATCCTTTCTTACTTACTTACTTGATGTTTGTTTATAATTATTTACTCGTGTGTTGCCGAGCTTACTTACGGCCTCAAGTGACCTAGATAAAATGATGCCAAATACAAGAAGTCAGATAATGATATTGACTGTGATTGTGATGATAATGGTGAACAGTAAATGACAGGAATGTACGGATAAGGTTGATAAGGATGAAAATATTAATGCTAAGGATGATAATGACTTTTCAGCTATACACAATAAAAAAGTGACAGTTGATGATTAGTAAATGACAGGCACTCTTAACTTTTGAATAGAGAAATACGGATAAGTGAAGGTTAATAAGGGGGATAAAAATAATGTAAAGGATGATGACAATGATAGTTCAGTTTACCAAGAACAATAAGAAGTGATAATTACAACGATGATAAGCAAATGACAGGGACGTACTTTTGACCTTAGCATAGAGCAACAATGATAAGGGAAGGTTAATAAGGAAAATAAATTAAATGCCAGTGCTGAAAATACAACAATGACTATATTTCAGGCTAACCATAGACAGTGATTATTATGGGAGCAGTTATTACCGGGCTTTTTTTCCTTATTTTTTCCCTTGAGCTGTTTCCTTTGTTGTAAAAAGAATAAAAAAAGAGAGAAGACGCATAAACTCGCATACATCTTGAAAATAAAGCGACATGGACGAGCCCCTCTCCGTAAATCCCTCCCATCCAACGTTACTCAGCGCAAGATCCTCCTGAGAACCCGAGTCGTCTAAATAATACCGTCATCAGCTTCAAGGAGATCCAGGAATAATATCGCGCGATTTACATAAAGTCTCCATACATCCAAACATTTATACAGGTGTTTATGGAATTGCTTTATTTCCCCTCCATTTACATTTATTTACTTTTTCAGGGTTTAACTCCATTTTCATTTATATCGTTGTTGTTTTTCCTCAGTCTTCGTTAGTTATTTTTTTGGGGGGGGTTATAATCCATTCCCATTTTTTATCATTGTTTTCTTGCTTACGGTAGTCTTATTTTTTTCTTATTATACTATTTTTTCTTCTTCTTCTTCTTCTTCTTCTTCTTCTTCTTCTTCTTCTTCATATTATTATTATTATTATGATTATTATTATTATTATTTTTATTATTATTATTATTATTATTATTTCTCTTGATTCTCTATTCTAGTTTTTGGGATGGGATGGAGAGGAGATGTGTGTGTGTGTGTGTGTGTGTGTGTGTGTGTGTGTGTGTGTGTGTGTGTGTGTGCGTGTGCGTTGTCGTGCCTGCAACTGCCTTTTTCGTTTCACTGGTAAAAAAAAATCGTCGAGAAAACATTGCGAAGCAGCATTGCATTTTTCGACTTTTCTTTTGTTGACGCACAATGACAAATTTTTGAAACAAGACAAAAAAGAAGAAAAAAAAAAACGTGGTCCATCCAAAAAGTATCCTCGCAGGAGCTCCATAAACATACCGACGCCCCGGCAAATCATTTAGCCAAAAAAGGAAAAAAAGTAGAAAAAGCAGGATAAAGTAAAAAGTCCGAACCTGCAAATGGAAACATGACATTTTTTTTCTTAGATGCCGCCGAAAAAGTAACACACACACACACACACACACACACACACACACACACACACACACACACACACACACACACACACACACACACACACACACACATTGCCTTCATTAACGTGGACAATAAAAGGTAAGTGTACTGGAAAACCCGTCAGGCCTTTTCCTTACCCCGAGCCGCCGTGCCTCGACTAAATTAGGATTCCCACTGCAGCCATTAGTTAATTGGTGGAGAAGTGTGCTGCCCCGGGGAGGGAAGACTCGCTGTGGGTTGTTTCTTCGTGGAGAGACTGTCGAGAGATGACGTTCGGCGCGGTTGTCACTTCGAAGGGTTACAAGAAATGTCTACCCCTCACGTTAATTTCCCCCTTTTATACACATTCCTCAGTTTGGTTCCATATATCGTCAATACCCTCTTTCTGTGTTTGTGATTCCATACTTATGTTTGTTAGTTTTATATATGGTTTTTTTTTTAATTAACTACCTTCATTGGCTCTGTTTATGGACACACTCTCTCTCTCTCTCTCTCTCTCTCTCTCTCTCTCTCTCTCTCTCTCTCTCTCTCTCTCTCTCTCTCTCTCTCTCTCTCTCTCTCTCTCTCTCTCTCTCTCTCTCTCTCTCTCTCTCTCTCTCTCTCTCTCTCTCTCTCTCTCTCACACACACACACACACACACACACACTACAGGATTTCCTTGTGTAACGTTCCATAAGAGTGTCGCAATGTTGAGCTGGTGTTTGTCCTCATGTGTCGGTTGAGAGCTCTGATCCGTTTCATCTTTCTCTCGTCATTGTGTTCGTGTTTCAGCGCAAAGCATACATTACTAGCGATGTTTGTTCGGCGGGGACGCAAATCTGAGAGTGTATACGTTTGTTATTTAAGTAAGCCGTTATAGCCCGCATCAACTTAATCCCTCAGATGCAAGCTTTAATGGTATGACGTGGCGCAGAAGTATTAGTTGCGGTTCACGGTAATCCAGGTATTGTTGTGACGTGCTTTGTTCCTCCCGCAGCCTTTCATTGCTCCGGCTAAGCTCTCTGTATGGACGGCCCCAGAAAAACAGAAACCCGCCTAGTTTATTAATATCCGCCTACGACCTCGATTGCTGGTTGGTTGACTGGTTGTTGTGTCCCCCGAAGCCACCCAGTGTTCAAGTTCACGTGTGTCGCATCTCGGTCCCTCTGTCCACCATCATCCACCAAGCAACCACGATTACTGGCTGGTTGGTTGTTGTGTCGCCAGAAGTTACCCAGCGTTCGGTTCCAGGTGCCTAGAATCTGACCGTTCTCTCATCTTTTCAACACCACTATCACCACCACCACCACCACCACCTTAGTATAATTGGTGTTGGAGGTAATGTTAATATTTTGTTGGTGACCATGTCCAGGAATCACCACTCCCAAGCCCTCACGTGTCCTCTTTCTCCTTATCTCCATCTCCATCACCACCAATTCATCTAGAAGTGTGATTGGTAGTGGTGGTGATTGGTGGTGTTGGTGCTGATTTTTGCGTCCCCCTCCCAGCATTAGCGGTGTTGAGTGTTGGTGTTAGTTCAGTTTGTTGTTGTTGTTTTCGTTGTTTGTTTGTCCCACCTCGCGTCCTGGTAATGACAAAGAGCACTTCATATTTTAGGGGGAGACTCAACAATTTTGCTTTCGATTTAGTATATATATATATATATATATATATATATATATATATATATATATATATATATATATATATATATATATATATATATAATTTTTGTTTTATTACTTATTCAAAATGGCTCAGAATATAAGTAAATGGTTATCGCGTTGTGTCGAAAATAAATATTCAATACGTGAAGAATAAATGCTAAAAAATCATTGATGTATTAAGAGAATAGCTTCCAGGAACGATAATTTAAGCTATTCTTTACTTAGCAGCAATAAAACAGGTAATGCAGGCAGGGGGGGGGAGAGAGAGAGAGAGAGAAACGAGGAACAGGGAGAAGAGAGGAGCAAAGATAAGTGATGAATTTGATAAGAGGGAAGGAAAGAGGATGGAATAAAATGAATGCAAGGGATAAAGAAAAACAAGATGGAGAGAATGAGAAATACGTAGACGAAAAAGAGGTGGAAAAACAGTAAATAAGAGACTCGACGCCATCCAGAGACGGGCACTGCGACTGGTGGCAGACCCCCAACCGGGCAGGAAACTCTCAGCTCCGTCGACTCCTTGGAACACCGCAGGGACGTAGCTGCTCTTGTGGTGTTACATAAGGCACAAGTGCAGGGCTTACGCCAACCTCCGAGAGTCACCACGCGGGACACGAGAACGGTGCTATCCGTGGTGACGCAGTGAGGTGCCCCAGCACCAACGCACCTTTAAGAGTCTGCCGGATGTGGAACATGTTCACGGCCTGTATACCAAACATCCGGAGATGAACACCCAAAAAATAAAACTGTCGGCCCACCACTGGAGGGCTCCTCTCCACCCACTGACACTCGTGGTGGAGCAATGACACAGTGTAGTGTGCATATATTCTGTATTGTATGTTTTATTTTTATTTTTTATAGTATATATATATATGAAAGAGAGAGAGAGACTACATGCAGGTAAACGACTGGAAAGAGAGGAAAGGGAGCAATGTTTTACCTGAGACTTGTATTTTCTGGGTTTCTTAACAGTATTAAAGAGACGCTCTCTCTCTCTCTCTCTCTCTCTCTCTCTCTCTCTCTCTCTCTCTCTCTCTCTCTCTCTCTCTCTCTCTCTCTCTCTCTCTCTCTCTCTCTCTCTCTCTCTCTCTCTATGTGTGTGTGATTGCAGAGAGAGATGGGGTGGTGGAAGTCTTTGTCTCGGTGAGGTGGTGATTAATTATTTAGAGTGAACAGTTTCTCTCTCTCTCTCTCTCTCTCTCTCTCTCTCTCTCTCTCTCTCTCTCTCTCTCTCTCTCTCTCTCTCTCTCTCCTCCCCCTCCCTCCCTTCCTAATAACTGTGCCCGAGGAAAGGTTTGTTATAATCATTTACTAATTTGTTTTCCTCCTAGTGTGTTACTCACCTGTTTTAAACCTGTAATTAGATCTTGCAGGTATCGGGGTCACACCTTTCCCACCTGTCCCGGGGTCTCCATGGCGGTATCTTTTATTTGACGTAATTGACTGAATCCATCGACACAGAGAGATTGAAACCCTTACTGCATTCTCTTATTTTCTTAGGGGTTGTGAAAAGGGGTTTATTCTTAGGTCTTGTAATGTTCTATCCTCTATTCTTTTACCTCTATGTCCCTGTCTCTTTTTTTCTCTCTCTCTCTGTTCTTTTGCCTGTTTCCTCCTCTCTCATATTATCTCTTCTCTCGTTCTATAATGTTCTACCCTTTTCTCTTACATTTGTTTATCTCCGTTTATGTGTATTTCTGTCTGCTTCTATGTCTGTTTAATTCCCTCTCCATCTATTTCTCCTGTCTGATTTACCCCGACTGCCTATCTCTTTGAACCACCCTCTGTCTTTCTTACTCTCTCTCTCTCTCTCTCTCTCTCTCTCTCTCTCTCTCTCTCTCTCTCTCTCTCTCTCTCTCTCTCTCTCTCTCTCTCTCTCTCTCTCTCTCTCTCTCTCTCTCTCTCTCTCTCTCTCTCTCTCTCTCTCTCTCTCTCTCTCTCTCTCTCTCTCTGATTAATGTAAAATCACTTAGGTTTAAGGACAGACCACCTAGTCTGGACCATGGGGTCTGTGTGGTCTGATTTTCTATGTAACTCTATGTAACTCTCTCTCTCTCTCTCTCTCTCTCTCTCTCTCTCTCTCTCTCTCTCTCTCTCTCTCTCTCTCTCTCTCTCTCTCTCTCTCTCTCTCTCTCTCTCTCTCTCTCTCTCTCTCTCTCTCTATCTCTCTCTCTCTCTCTCTCTCTCTCTCTCTCTCTCTCTCTCTCTCTCTCTCTCTCTCTCTCTCTCTCTCTCTCTCTCTCTCTCTCTCTCTCTCTCTCTCTCTCTCTCTCTCAGCTTCCTTATCAGCCAGCCACGCCATTTTCTCCTGCACTCGTTCCATCCTGCTCTTCATCTTCCCGTCTGTGTAACGCCTTTTTTTCCCTGTTCCTCTTTCTCTCTCTACCTCCTCCTCATCTTCATTCCTGTCGCCCATGTTTCCCTCTCCCTTTTTCGTTCCCCTCCTGTGGCTCTCCTCGCTCCCTCCCTCTCCCGTCTCGCTCTTCCTCTCTTTCCCTTCGTCCCCCTCTCTCTGGCTCGCCCACAACAAGAGTGCCTGCAAATCTGTCAACCTTGGTGCTGGCTGAGTGTCCATTTGCGATACACGAGAGGCATTTTTTCCCGTTTCTTACACGTGGGAGATTTTGGGAGCATTTTCTTGTGCCGCCATTCAGCCTTGTGTTGAGGAGGGGGAGGAGGAGGTGGAGGCGGAGGAATAGAAGGACGAGGAGAAATAAAGGAAATGTCGAAAAAAAGAGGAATAAGAATTGGAGAGGAATGCGTAGATGATAAAAACGTAGATAAACATTGATAGAGGGATGAAGAGGAAGAGGTAGAGGAGGAATAAAGACAGAAAATAGAAAAAAAGAAGAGGCAGAGGAGCACGCTAAAGCATTAAGAGGAATACATAAATAATAAGAGCGTATACAAATATGAAAAAAAAAAAAAAACTTAAATGATGTTCTGAGAAGGTATGGTTTTACGACCGATCTACAACTATTACGACTAGCAAAGTATAATAGAGGAAGCAAAATTTAGTCTCATTTTCCATCCCTTAAGTTATATTTTCTTAGTACATGAAAATTATTCCAAAACCATGTGAATAATAACTACGCAAGATCCATTTTGATATCACTCGGCTATCACTTCGAAAGATCAGAGGGGGAGAGAGAAAGAATGAGAGAGGGGGAGAAAAACAGAGAAATGAAGCTCGGAGTGAAATAAAAAACATGAATACCTCCCAAACCACTAATTTCCTTCTTTTCTTTTCCTTCTCCACCATCCCGAGTTATCTATCTGTTCGTGTGTCTGTTGGGTCTGTGTCTGTGCTGTTATTTTGCCTCTTCTTTCCAAGCCCCACAAAGAGAAGCATTAGGCAGTCTGCTGTAGCGTGGACACTTTTCCTCGGCACCACTAACCATGAATTTTCCTGCGCCAATGCTGTTTTGTGGTGAGGTGGCCGGTAGAAGGAGGAGGAGGAAGAGGAAGAGGAGGAGGAGGAGGATCAAAACAGTCTATGCTATGTTCGTTTTATTTTAATTTCTATTCCTTCTTATGTTTTTTTTGTGTGTGGGTTACTCGTATTATTTTCTCCTTTTCTTGTACGTATTATTTTTCTTTTTTCCTCGCCCATGCGTTTTTGTCCCCTTATTCTTATTGTCCTCTTTCCTCCTACCATTTTCCTTGTTTTCTCTCTACACTTCCTCTTTCCTCTTCTTACCCCATCCGCTTCCTCCTCTGCCTCTTGTCTCTTAGTTCATGTCCCTCTTCATCAGCCTTCATTTCCCTCTTCCTTCCACTCTTAGCCTCTTCACCTTATTCTCTCTTCCCCTCTTCATCTGTGTCCATCTATCTCTGCCTCTCCTCTCCCTATCATTCTTTTTCTCTTCCTCCATTTCTCCCTCTCCCTCATGCCTTTCATTTATCGCTCATCCCATCGTCTCTCTCTCTCTATCTCTCTCTCTCTCTCTCTCTCTCTCTCTCTCTCTCTCTCTCTCTCTCTCTCTCTCTCTCTCTCTCTCTCTCTCTCTCTCTCTCTCTCTCTCTCTCTCTCTCTCTCTCTCTCTCTCTCTCTCTCTCTCTCTGTCTCTCTCTCTCTCTCTCTCTCTCTCTCTCTCTCTCTCTCTCTCTCTCTCTCTCTCTCTCTCTCTCTCTCTCTCTCTCTCTCTCTCTCTCTCTCTCTCGTCTCCAATAGAGGCTTTTGTTTTCATAGCTCACATTTTTCGTCTTTCATTCCTCTCTCTATATTGTTTGTCTTATTTGGTTTCCATTTCTCGTTCTTGTTCAACTTCCCATTCGAGGAGAAAAGTCTCATTTTCACTAAACGCATCCATCTCTCAATTTGTTCACCTCCCTTTACTCCTCTCTCTGTTTCACTAACTCTTTCTCTGTCTCTTTCTGTCTCCACACGTCATGTTTCCCTCCTGTCTATTATTACCCCACCTTGCTTCCTTTTCCTCCATCCATCTCATGTCTCTCTTTCTCCCCCTCTCACTCTTTCTCCCACTTCCCCCTTTGTCTCTGTCTCCGCCTCTCTCTTTCTCCCTTCACCTCCGTCTTTTTCACTTGTCAGATATACGTGTCAAGACTCTCGTGCCATTTTTTGTCTGCCGTGTTGTCTCTGAATGATAGCGTTCTGAGGCAGGCGAGAGGCCGTACTTCCGTCTCCACGCCTGGCCCGATCTACCTGTCAGGCGCTAATGAGATCTTCCTTCATTGGTTGATTTTTCTGGGGGGTGGATGCGTTCTGATGATGATGATGGTGAGATGCATAAAGGAGGAGGAGGAAGAGGAGGGGTAGGAGAATGAGGGGAAGAAGAAGTTGCAGTAAGGTCAGGAGAGGGGCGAGTTAATGAAAATGAGAATGGAAATAAAAGAAGACAAAGAAGAAAATGGAGGGGCAGTGTTAGGAGGAGGAGGAGGAGGAGGAAGAAGAAGAAGAGGAGGAGGAGGGGGGGGGGGGCATTCCTGTGATACCTGGAGAGGCGTGACCATACCTGTGTTATAACGAGACAGTGGAAGTAAAGATTAGAGAGAGAGAGAGAGAGCCGCCATGATGCTTGCCTCCCCCTGCTCCCAGACCGAAATGGGAGTCGGTTACCGTCAAATATCTGGTATTAGTTTCCCACCAATTCAACACAGTTCAAAGCGCAATAAAAACAATACCATTTTCCTATAACAATCACAAGGTCAATAGCGTATTTTAATATCAGAATTTGTTAATTAAGTGGGAACCCAGCGTTGCCAAAGGGGGGGGGGTGTATGTTGCCCTTTGTTAAGCACATCAAAGGATCCAAGGCTACAGTTTGCCAGTGATCCGCCTTCCCCTCCCCGCATTCCCCTCTCCCCCTCTTCCCCTCTCCAACTCTCCCCCTTCCCCCTCTCCCATACCACCCCTCACCTTTCACTCCTCTCTCCCCATTCCCCTTTCCCCTCTCTTCATTCCCCTCTCCCCTACTCTTCTCCCCGTCCCCACTTTTCCCTTTCCCGTCCCCTCCTCTTCCCCTAACCCTCACTCTCTCTCTTATACTTTCCCCCTCTCTCCCTTTTCCCTTTCCCTCCTCTCCCCTCTTACCATAATTCTCCTCCTCCCCATTCCCCTTTTCCCTATTCTCACCCCTCCCCCGTTTTCCCTCTCTCCTCTCCCCCTTTTTACATTCCCCTCCTCCCTACTCTTCCCCTCCCCTACCTCCCCTCACCCCACTCCCCTCTTTTCTACTCTTTCCCCCACTCTTTTCCCATTCTCCCCACCTTTCCCCTCTTCCCCTATTCTCCTCCTCCCCTCCCATTCTCCCCACCCCCCAGTCCACGCCCACCGCAGCCTTATGTATGCCGTTATTTCCGTGCTAAATAACCCTCAAACGCACCGCTGAAATAATAATGTAACCGGTAGCAAATGCGGCCGGATCACCCATACACGATGAACCCGGCATTCGGCTCCTATCAAAGCTAATTCGGAGGCCGGTTTTGCGTGCTTTCCCAATGAATGTTTTGTGAGGGACAGACGTTTTGTGTTTATTTATTTATCTGTGTGACTGTGTGTGTGTGTGTGTGTGTGTGTGTGTGTGTGTGTGTGTGTGTGTGTGTGTGTGTGTGTGTGTGGTGGGGATGGTTGGGGGGGTGAGGGGGGGTAGGGAGGTTGATCTGCGCTGATAGGATCCATATGTTTATGTTTTTGTGTGTGTGTGTTTGTTATCTAACGTGTCAGTGTCATGAATCTTATTGGTGATTTGTCGGAGTGGAATTGGTGCAGGCTAGCTATTGTTTTTTTTTTTTAATTTCATTTGGGAGGGAGGGGTTGTTTGTTTAATCTTCGCTGTTTTGGGTTAAGATTCTGAAGTGTGTGGTTAGTCTTTTTTTTTATATATCAAGATGGACCTTTTTTTCTATGCGATTTGCCAGAAGATAAATAAAGAACAAATATGGATGGAAAAGGGGAAGAAGTGAAGGGACATGATTTCTACCTGTATTCTCTATCTCTGTCGTGCTCTCTCTCTCTCTCTCTCTCTCTCTCTCTCTCTCTCTCTCTCTCTCTCTCTCTCTCTCTCTCTCTCTCTCTCTCTCTCTCTCTCTCTCTCTCTCTCTCTCTCTCTCTCTCTCTCTCTCTCTCTCTCTCTCTCTCTCTCTCTCTCTCTCTCTCTCTCACCCCCACCCCCACCCCCACACACATACATACACAAAGACACCCTTGCGCTCCCTTCTTCCCTTTCCTTTCTATCCCTTTCCTTTCCCTTCTCTTCCCCTGTTCAATCACTTTTCCTCCTCCCTCTCCATGGCTCTCACCCACGGCCTTACCTTCTCCTCTGCGTTCCTCTCCTTCATCTTTCTCCGCTGCTCCAATATCCTGACCTCCTGGTGCGATGGGGTAGCGGCAGCAGCGGGGTAAGGGACACACACACACACACATACACATACACACACACACACACCAGCAATATCTTTCCTTCTTCGGTCGAGTCGTCGCGCCGCTAACACTTGAGGAACACTCCGCCAGGTGACACATAACAGAAGAATGGCCCATAAACGAAGACTCCCGGATGCTGAGGGCGTCGCTGGCCTCCCCCTAGAGTTCTTTATTGGTGTGAGACCCTCGCCAGCAGGTATCTCATCACGTGGAAAATCTGAGACTCCCGCTGAGGATGTGTTGTGGCGTTGAGGTTGTTGATACTCGCCCGTCTTTTGCTCCTCCGCCTCCTCGTCCTCTTCTTCTCACACCTTATTGGATGCTTGTAAGTGGTCGTGAATGGCTGTGGTCGTCGCCATGGTTGCTTATTAGTTCCTCTGATTCCCCCTTCTTGTGTCATTCGCCTCCTTTGTCCCTCCTTCATCCTTGCGTCTTGTCGGGTTTCGTGTCGTTCCAGTTCGTTGTGTTGCTCCCGTTGGTAAGTCACGCAGAATAGGAGTCCAAAGGGTTGATCATCTTTTTTGTCTCCTTTTTCTTCTTTTCTTCTTCTTCTTCTTCTTCTTCTTCTTTTTCTTCTTCGTTTTGCTTTTGTTCTTCTTCTTCTTCCTCTTTCTTCCTCCATGGGCTATTAATATTACTGGAAACACGGAAAAGGCTTTATTATAACGTGGGTGTCTTTAATAGGATTTACCTCGTTTGTTGCAAGAGCTGAAAAAGGGGCAAAAAATATGTATATGTATAAATAATAATGATGCTTCCGTGTAATCTCTCTCTCTCTCTCTCTCTCTCTCTCTCTCTCTCTCTCTCTCTCTCTCTCTCTCTCTCTCTCTCTCTCTCTCTCTCTCTCTCTCTCTCTCTCTCTCTCTCTCTCTCTCTCTCTCTCTCTCTCTCTCTCTCTCTCTCTCTCTCTCTCTCTCTCTCTCTCTCTTCCGGGAATGCTCCATACTCTGTAGAATGAGAGAAGGAAAGAATGTAAAGGAAACTATAATCGATGACAGGATCTGAATGCCACGCGCCTCGCCATGGGGTGAATTTCATTTAGGACACGGCGGAGCAAGAACAAAACCCCCGGACTTCACATTTCATTTACATTTCCGACGCTAAAACATTATTATTATCATCGACACACACACTCTCTCGCTGCAAGAAAGAAGGAACGACCCCCATGTCCCTTCCCTCACCATTACCACCACCACCAACAACATCAACATCAACATCGACAACAACAACCTGAAGCAACCGAGAAATTCCTCGCGAAATGAAACTCTTCTCTCTCTCCTTCTCTTCACCTCCCCCCACCCCTCACCACCTCCAGAAGTTTCCACGTGTGTGTTGGGCATGGGGGAGAAAGGGGAGGGGCTGTTTTAATATATTTTATTTGTATTTCCACTTCTCTCATCTTTTTTCCTTTTCCTAAACTTCCTTTTCTCCTACTCAGCAAAAATCTTCTCCCTTCTTCGTCATTTTCTGCCTCTTTCTTTCCTTCACTTTACCTTTTCCATCTTTGTTGTTTTCCTTATTTTCCCCCTCTTTTTCTTAGTCGTCTATTTCTCTCTCTTCCTCCTTCTGTTTCTCCTGCATCTACTCCTGCATCTATTCCCCTTGTTCCTCCTCCTCATCTTCTTCCATCGGTACATCCCCTGCCCTTAGCCACAATCCCCAATCATTAGAGACTAAGGGAAGGCCTCACAATCATAAGAAGATTATATATGCCCCGAAGCTGTGGCTGTGGGTCTTCCCTTCCTGGAGGCGAGGCGGGAGGTGATCAGACGGACCCCTCTGCCCAACATTGCAGGGACGAGGGGAAGGGGAAGGGAAGGGAAGGGATGAGATTTGAAGGTAAGGCAAGGGAAATGAAACTAAACTAGGGAAGGGAAGGAAAGGGGAATGGATGGAATGGGGTCGGATGGGAAGGGATGAGCTTGGAAGGAAAGGTCAGGGATGAGATTGTAGGGGAAGGCAAGGGAAGGGAAGGGAAGGGAAGGAATGAAATTGGAGGGGAAAGCAAGGGAAAGGAAACTAAGGGAAGGGAAGGAATGGGAATGGATGGAATGGGGTCGGATGGAAAGGGATGAGCTTCGAAGGAAAGGAAAGGGATGAGATTGAAAAGTAAGGGAAGGGAAGGGAATGACTGAGTTTGGAAGGGAAAGGAAGGGAAGAGAGTAGGTTGGAAGGAAAGGAAAGGTAATGTAAGGCAAAGCAAAGGTAGGTAAAGCAAGGCAAGTGAAGATAAGAGGTAGAGAATGGTTGAGAGAGAGAGAGAGAGAACAAAAATGAAAGCAGGATTAGCAGACACGAAAGAAGAATCTGCACAAGAGAATGAGGGGTAGAAGAAGAAAAAGAAGAAGAAGAAGAAGAAGAAGAAGAAGAAGAAGAAGAAGAAGAAGAAGAAGAAGAAGAAGAAGAAGAAGAAGAAGAAGAAGAGGAAGAAGAAGAAGAAGAAGAAGGAGAAGAAGAAGAAAACAGGACGAGGACGAAGTCAATATCACACCGACAGAAATACCTACCAGACATATTTTGTACGGGTAGCATCAAAATGAGGAAACTAGGCGACGCTATCAAGTGGAAGGAGAACGAAGACGAAGAAGAAGATGAAGAAGAAGAGGAGGAGGAGGAGGAGGAGGAGGAGGAGGGGGAGGAGGAGTTATCAAGTGGCTGGAAGGTCTGTGAGAGGCTCCTTGTAAGCTTCTTGGCGGGGCGGGGAGTTAGGGAAATCTCAATAAGGGCGCTTCTTTGGGCGGCGGCGGGTAAGGTTATATAGAAAATATGGCATTGCTCGTGATAGAAGAGGAGAGTCTCGTCGCAATATGAGGCAGGAAGCGAGCAGGGCAGAAGAAGAGGAAGAGTGACATTACCTTCCCTCCCTACACCACGAAGGGAAAAGGGGGGATAGTTAAGGAAAGGTGTATAATAAGTTTGTATACATGTTGAATGAGGTTAGTGATTGTTTTTATTCGTTTCTGGTTCTTAGAAAATGAGGGACTCTGTTTTGTCTTTTTATTACAATACGTATTTCATACATAGTTTCTTAAAGTAGTATGTTCTTTTAGGTAAATATCTGATCATAAATCGTCATATTATCATCCGAACTAAATTCCTGTCTCAAGAAGGATAAAAAACAAATGTCCAGAACACCAGTAACATATATTAACAAAGAAAGACTTCACTGTGTTATTTGGAAAGTCTCATTTAGTAAGGAAGAATATATGTTTTTTCTGAGTCAAGACATATGGTAACTTTTTTGTGATTTTGTTAGGTTAGCACCCTTTGGTATATACCGACAAAAAAATTTACAAAGGAATTTTAAAACCCTAGGTAGGCATATTGGATATGGTTGTGTATGATTGTAAATAGCCATGTAAAATTTGTTTGTGGGTTGGTAAGCATGTAGAATTGGTATATATGAGTGTGGATAGGCATGTAGGAATAGTGTGGGTGTGTATGTGGGTATGGGTGGGCATATAGGGTTGAGATACTGGCATGAGGGATGGGTGGGAAGTGAAAGAAGACGCCTCGTGAGAAAGCGTGCCGCCCGAAGTGAACTGTCAAGGGCTTTCATCGGGCTGACAAGCTTAGCTTCACTTCGGGGAGGCGGTGGCTGAGTCGACAGAGTGACGGCTCCGCGTTCAGGAGGACGCGAGTTCAATCCCCGACCGGTGCCACCAAGCTGGGATTTTTCAGCCGCCGCCGAGTGGCTTAAAAACTACCCACATGCTGTCCAGAAGACCACCTATCAACCCGGACTCTAGATTCTAGGATTAAAGATGAGCTCCGGGAGGGCAGCATGAGCCAATGCAAGATGGCGCCACTATAAACACTCGCCTGCGCCAGAACGGGCTGGGCCGACCATCAGGCCCCACCGTGAAGACGCCTTGGGCCGACCATCAGGTCCCACCGGGAAGAAGCCTACCGGCGCAATAGGCCGCAACGTAAAAAAAAAAAAAAGTGGCTGGCGAGTCTTGAGTTTATAAAGAAGTACTGTGAGGGCGGTGGCAAAGGTGGCGGCGGCACAAGTGGCTTCTGTGTGTGTGTGTGTGTGTGTGTGTGTGTATACGTTGTTGTTGTTGTGGTCTATAATATATCTGAGTATGTGTGTGTGTGTGTGTGTGTGTGTGTGTTCACTTATTCTATTTGTCGTATAAAAAATGTATATTCAGTTTTGTTTTCTTTCCCTTCCAGGTGAGTGATGGGTGGAGACGTGTGCTGAATGCGGTGTGAGTAGGCCCTTCACACACACACACACACACACACACACACACACACACACACACACACACACACACACACACACACACACACACACACACACACTCACACACACACACACACACACTCACACACACACACTCACACCCACACACACACACACACACACACACACACACACACACACACACACACACACACACACACACACACACACACACACACACACACACACACACACACACACACACACACACACACACACACACACTCACACACACACACACACACACACAGTTTAGTTAATTTTATTTCGCCCATTTGATCGTGGTGAGAGTTCTTAGTTACATGTTTCATTAAGTAGACCGCTGCTCTATGAATAATAATAATAATAATAATAATAATAATAATAATAATAATAATAATAATAATAATAATAATAATAATAATAATAATAATAATAATAATAATAATAATTTAGATACCGCAAAGGAGCAGAATAATGTGGAAATGCATGCTGTGTGTTCAACGTTATGCGTCTTAATAGTTATCTAAATATCTGACTTAGTAGCTTGCCATGTAAATAGAAATTGAGGCATGGTACACTATAAATTTAACGAAATAAAAATGTAATACCATATCAATCACTATTTTATAATGCAAAAAAACAGTATTGAGAATGAGGCTTCAAATCAGTGAAAGTTTAGATGAAAAGAATTAGGAAAAGAGTAATAAGAAAAGTCGTGTGCACAGCAAGGAAAAAAAATAAGGAATACGAAAGAGAAAAAAAACACAAAAAAAAGCAAAAACACGCGTCAAGGATCTAAGCCTCGCCGCCAAGCCTTAACAAGTAACGTACACGAGACACCCGCGTTACACTCTCCCCACACAAAAACTTGCCGTGTAAAATCTGAAACAACAACAGCGAGGAACAGTGGGTCGCCGCCGCCGCCGCCGCCACCATCACCACCTCTCTCTGCATCCCCTCCTGCTCCTCTCCTCCTCTTCCCTCCTCTCCCCGCCCCGCACCGCTCCTTTCCCCACCACAAGCCCGGCGGGAGGACCTGACGCCTTGATCTGCTTAGGAAACATGAATATTTTAGAGGCGCCGCTGCTCGTGGTCGTAGTGGTGGTGGTGGTGGTGGTGCGCCCCTAGTCTTACCCACTCTCTCATTCTCTTACTCGCTTATTCTTGTCTTCTACTTGCTCACTCACTCACTCACTCACTCACTTACTCACTCAAATTCTGAAGGTCCTTTTCCTCTTTGCCTATTATTTTTTTGCTCTTTACGTATCTTTTTGTTTCATCGTTTTTTTTTTTTTTTGCTCCTTCTTTTCCTTTTATTTGCTATATTTACACACACACACACACACACACACACACACACACACACACACACACACACACACACACACACACACACACAAACACAAACACACACCTCATCTCAGTCTTTCCGTAGACCAAAACTGGCCATTTGGACCCGATAATAATAAGTCACCGATTTTAGTTGTTCAAATATTAAAGAAAAAAAGTCTGTAATGGTCATACGATAGAGATTTAAACCTTTCTTTTTTGTAGGTATTGCACTGGTATTGTATTTTATTGTATTTGTGTTTTATTTGTATAGAATACGTCCATCATATGTAGGTTTTCACGTGTCCAGGAACAGACTAAAACAAGACCTCAGATCCCCGGAGCATCGCCAGACCGTCCCATGGTTATCCTCTTAGACAATTTTTGAAATGCTGTTTAAGGTTCTTGGTAGGCCACCGTAAAAACGCTATTGTTATATTTTCAATGAGGAAAGAGGATCATGAGAGCGCTCTGTGTGGCCCGTGGTGGATGTTGACCAAAAACACCTGTGGAGGTACCTGGATGTTTGCGTCTACCGTGTCGTGTTTTGTGTGGTGAGACTAAATGTTCGTGCTTACCTAACGAGAGGGAAAAAACTGTGCTTGTTGTCCTAGTCCAGCAAAACACAGGTGCTACACGTCACCCCTAAGAAATAAGAAGGAATACATGATTTCCATAAGTTAGAGCACGGCCAAGTATACAGTTAAAAAACGGGAACAGAACACGTATGTATAGTCATCCCGGAGCAAATAAAAATACATTAGCCGAGTTACTTGACTTTATACAAGCCATTGAAACTACTGATTTATTGCAAATAGACGACCCTTTATACATTAATCGCTTGACTTATTTCAGTATGTAAAAGAAACAATTCAATATATACGATTCCATAAACTTTTAACCCATACCTAAATACCAACTAAACTAAACTAACAAACTGAAATCAACACAACCAACAAACCAGACCAACTAAAATCATCAGAACATCATAATAATTATATTGTGCACCCTTTACGTCCTTCCTAAGCAAGTAAGCAACATTACCTGAGTTACGTTAGTTAGAGGACGGGGAAGGGTGCAGGGGACATTCAGAAAGGCCGCTCCTCCCTCGGCTGGATTGAATTATCTTTGCGGCGTGAGTGCGGGGCCGAGCATGCGAGGGACAGCGAGAGGAGTTGAGAACACTTGCCGCGCGTGAGTTAGAGGCAAAGTTAGCTCATGGAAGTTAAGGAGTCAGTGACGCCGGCAGAAGGCAAGTTTTCAAGGACGCTGGATGTAGATAGAAAGGTATATGTGGACGTGGCTGTAGGGTGACTAGACGGTACTGTGTTGTCTTTTGCTGTGAAGTGTGATGGTTTAGTATTTGCTGCTTCGTGTTTACCGGGTGCTATTTTGGGGGTGTTTTTTGCTTGTTAAAGTCTACGGGTTCAGAGTTTCCAGTTTCATTTACGCTGTGCATTATTTTTGAGACCATATCTATATTCTTCTGTTTTCTGCTTTACTTTGTGTGTGTTTAGGTGAATGTTTGTATGATTTGTTAGAGAGAGAGAGAGAGAGAGAGGTAATAAAGTAAGAAACAACGAGAGCGCCACAAAATTCAGCAATAAAGAGAGAAAACCTTAATATGCATTTTAATCAGATTTTCGGATTAAGAGCTCGGGTATTAATATTTCTTCACGTAAAAGCATTAAGGACAACGGGATCGTGGGCGTAAGTTTTAAGCCGGTAAAATATCATGAGAGGCTGCTGGGCTTACTAAGAAGGGGAGGAGGAGGAGGGAGAAGGGGGAAGAGGAGGGAGTGAGAAGAACGTGAAGGAGGAGGGAGAAAGGGGAAAAGAAGGGAGGGAGAAGTAGGGGACGGAGGAGGGAGGGAAAGGGCTGGTTCGGTCTTAGGGTCTGGGTCTTGCTTTTTATTCTTAAGAGCCAATTGAGGGAGACCTGATTGGGGATATAGGAAAGAGTGTGCCTGTATATGCTGTGAGTAGTGGCTAGGATAAGGGTGACAAGGTGGCGTGGGGAGTATCGTGCAGGGTAAGGGATATGATAGTGGAGAGGTCAGTGCAAAAATAAAAGGGTAGGATAGGAAGAACAGAGAAACGGATGAATAGGGAATGAACGAGGTGTGATGGGATGGATATGCTGAAGGAAAGATACGCAATCGAGACAAAAAGAATGATGAGAAATATTTGGCAAGTGATCGAAGGGGTTGAGTAATTAATGAGGTATTGCTTGTGTACAATGTCCTCTATTTCAGCTGGAAAGTTTATGAATGTTATATTATTGTGTAGGAATATAGTTGGTTAAAATATCTTAGGTGAATATTGGTCAATTCGCCTTTTACTCACTTTATAGTTAGTCTGTTTATATTTAGTTTTATTTAGTTAGCTTCAATATCCTACATGAATATTGGTTAAGTCGTTATTCCTCTTTTTTTCATTTAGTCAGTTCAGTCAGTTTAGTTGCCTTTATATTGTTAGTTTTAATTTCGTTCATGAATATTATTGGTTAAGTCGTTTAATCCTCTTTTTTTCACTTAGTTCAGTTAGTTTAGTTACCTTTATATTGTTAGTTTCAATTTCCTACATGAATATTGGCTAATTCGCTTTTTCCCTTTTTTCCCACGCTCGTATTGTTGCCTTTAATTAACTTCTTTTTGCACGTTTCACCGCTGGGTTTCTTTCAGTGGACTTATTCCTATATACTGCAGGGTTTTTTTTCCGTGTCTTTTTTCACCACTCTCACTCACTCTCGCTCTCGCTCTCTCTCTCTCTCTCTCTCTCTGTCTCTTTCCCAGTTTCCATTTCACTTTTTAATAATTACTTTTTACTCCTGCGCCACTTCCCTCTCCTTCCATTCTCTGTGTCCCCTCCGTTCGCGTCTATATTTTTCCTCCTCTTCTTCCCTGTCCAACATCTCGTTTCACTTCGTTTCTTTCTCATATCTCTCCTCCATTCCTCTCCTGTCCCCTCCATCTTCAACACAACGTCTCTCTCTCTCTCTCTCTCTCTCTCTCTCTCTCTCTCTCTCTCTCTCTCTCTCTCTCTCTCTCTCTCTCTCTCTCTCTCTCTCTCTCTCTCTCTCTCTCTCTCTCTCTCTCTCTCTCTCTCTCTCTCTCTCTCTCTCTCTCTCTCTCTCTCTCTCTCTCTCTCTCTCTCTCTCTCTCTCTCTCTCTCTCTCTCTCTCTCTCTCTCTCTCTCTCAATCATCTTTTCCCTACACTTTCCCCTCTCTTTCTCTTCTCCCCTCGACAACCAGCCATCCCTTCCCTTTTCCCTCCCCTCACCCTTCCCCTCTCCCTCCCCTTCTCCTGCCCTTCCCCTTACTTTGAAGGGTTCACCTATTGTGTCACCCCTCAACCTGACCCGCCTTCACCTCCCCACGTGCCTACCTACGCCACGTCTTTTTAATATTGTTTGTGTTTTCTCCTTCTGTAAGAGTCCTAAGAGACACAGCCCCGTCCTTAGGACGGGGCTGTGAGGGGACGCTGGGAGGTGTTGGAAGGCGATAGAGGTGGTTGAGGGGGGTACGTGTGTATGTATTGATTTAGATCCCAGTGTTTTATGTCGAGATGAAAGTGTGATGGATATTGTTAAGTGTTGTCTCGTCCTCTTTATGTATTTTTTTTGTCCTCTCTCTCTTATTCTCTCTTTTTCCTCTTAGCTAATTCACTGTCATTGTTAAGTGTTATGCTTCGTCCTCTTTATGTATTATTCTTTGTCTTCCCACTGTCTTTCTCTCTCATTCTCTCCGTCTTTTTCCTCTAACTAATTCACCATCACCCCTCCCTCCTCCTCCTCCTCCTCCTCCTCCCTCTCCTCCTCCTCCTTCCTCAACAATCAGGACCTCTCTCCCTCCCTCTCTGTCCCTCGCCCCCCCCCTCCTACCATTATTCTATTATTCCTCCTTCATTTGCTTCGTATTCATCTATATGATTGGTTTTGGTGGACGCCTCGGCCTGTGATTTGCCCCTTCGTTCTTTTTCTTGGCGGAGTGGAATTTTTTTTTGATGGGAAGGTACTCACATTTATTATTCCTGAGGGGACAGATTGCTCGGGGGGTGGTGGTGGGGAGAGGCTGCTGGGGGTTTGGGCGGTGAGTGAGTGAAGCGACGCGCCCCCGGGTGTATGCTCCCCGATGGTTAGTTTGTTATGACAGATGATGCTTCGAAGCCTATGTTTTTGTTTGTATTTTATCCCACACACAAAAATGACAGCTGTTCTTCCTCCTCCTTCTCCTCCTCTTCCTCCTTCTCTTCCTCCTCCTATTACTATTACTACTTCAACTAATTTTTCTGATTCTTTGACGTTTATTGGCACAGAGAGAGAGGAAAAAAAAAAACACCATGGCGCGCACACTCCGGTCAACATGTCACAACCCGCTGCGTGGTGTAACTTCATTTGAAATATATATATCACATTTTTTCCATCCCTGCTCTACATTAGGGGACTGGAAGGGCGAGATTGATTTTATGTTTATGTTCCGGGTGATTGGGTTATGATGCAAGCGGTAAGGGTCAGAGGAGGAGGAGGGAAGAGGAGGAGGGGAAAGCGGAGGAGGACCGTCAAGATTGGCTAGAATAACGTATTTTTGGAGTTTTAGTTTACCTTTTGGTGCTCCGAGCTAAGATGAAATCAGAGTGGCCCCTACCCTCGCTGGAGCTTCCCGTCTCCCTACCTTAAATTAATTACCTGCCCGGAGAAGAGTGCGGGGGCCCGGCCTGGTCGCCTCTGTTATTGTTTGATGTTGCTCAGCGGAACGGAAACAGTGGCTGCTGCGCGCGTGTGTTGAGCAAGGCGGTGATGCTTCTTTTTCTCTGGTACTCGCCTCAACGCTCTTCACTTTATTTACCTGTCTGGCCTTTGGTGTTCCTGCTTGCTTAGTTTATTTGTTAGTGTGTTACCTGGTGCGTCTACGTCCTTTATTTTTCGTGCGTTAGATGTATTGCCTTCGTTTTAAATTTACTAGAATCGTGTTAAAGTTACTAAAATCGTGTTTTGTAAGTATTTACCTGTGTAGCATTTGGTTCACCTTAATCTTGTGCTGAGTTTGTTTCTGTGTTACGTGGTGCATCTACAGACGTTATTACGGTGTGTTAGTTTTATTTGCTTTTTTGTGTTATAGTTTACAGAGTCGTGTTTTCTTAGTATATTCTCAAAGATACTCGTTCAATGTTTTCGTTAGTCTGTTTCTTCGTGATCTGTCTTTAAATGTTAGATCTGAGGAAGATGAATAACTTTTGGTCCTTTTTCTCTGTCTCCTTCCGTCATTGTAGTTTTATTTTGTGCTTTCGTTCTGCGTGATCATTCTTCCACACGCTGTCAACATCTCTCCAGTTGTTGCGTGCATTATTCAGCTTCATTTCCTTACTTATACCATTCCCTGCTTTCTTCTCCTTTGTGTGTGTGTTTGCCGTGATGTCAGCGATAATGGAACTGTCTTTTCAACGTTTCATGCGCCGTCCAAAAACGTTGCGATGCTGAATATGCAAAGCGATTTATTCCCCGCATTTCGTCATATTTGCGCCCCCTGACAACGACTCCGCCGCTGCTACTCACTCCTCGCCTCCCCTTGTTTCTTAATATTTACCTCTGACATCCAATCTGCAATTTTATGAGCTGCATATTCCTTCACATCAGTAATTTTGCTGCCCGCTGTTTGGAATGTCTTTTTAGCCCCTTGGTAATTGTTTTGATACACAAAGACTCTCTCCCCTCTTCCTCTGCGCCCTTTTACTCTCTCTCTCTCTCTCTCTCTCTCTCTCTCTCTCTCTCTCTCTCTCTCTCTCTCTCTCTCTCTCTCTCTCTCTCTCTCTCTCTCTCTCTCTCTCTCTCTCTCTCTCTCTCTCTCTCTCTCTCTCTCTCTCTCTCTCTCTCTCTCTCTCTCTCTCTCTCTCTCTCTCTCTCTCTCTCTCTCTCTCTCTCTCCTTTATTTCCCGACTAATTGTGATGTTGGGAGAGCGGATAACCATGAGAGAGAGACGGGATCGCGTATGGTGTAACGATGTGGTTGCGTGAGTGTGTGTGTGTTTTTTTTTTTTTTGGGGGGGGGGCGTGATTGTTTGCACTTACGGAGGAAACAGAAGCAATTGGAAGCATGATCTGTCTTCCTCTGTCTCTCCTTCCTCCTCTTCCTCCTCCTCTTCCTTCTAATCATCACCATCAGGCAGCAATGAAGTAAGGAGAGGCTTCCATCATCACCACCACCATCATCATCATAATCACTATCACATATTATTATCGGAGGTGGGAGGCAATCGAGGCAGCAGGAGGAGGAGGAGGAAGAGGAGGAGGAGGATGCAGACTCTATCCAAGTTATCCGCCGCAAGTTGATGTTCGTTTGTCACCGGCTGAGCCTCGCGTTTCCCCGCAATGGACGCGTTTCCCTCCTCTCTAAGCCGCTAATTATCCACCGTAATGAAGGAAACTGTCGCGCGCAGCTATACCACGACCACACGCTATTCCCAGTATATGTAGACCCACCCGCCCGCCCGCTACACACCCGCTACCGCCCGCCCGCCCGCCCACTCCCGACCGCTTCTCCCGCTATCGTCGCCGTCACTCCGTCTGCTAATTGGTGTCGCAAAGGAAATCAGGAACTCAATTATTAGGGAACTCAGATTTCAGTCCATTATGGCGGCGATTTCCCTTCCTCTGAAGTGATTTGGTGATGCTTTGGTTGCGAGTGGTGGGTGTGAGGTTGGGGGTGACTTTTCGGTTGTTGTTTTAGATATTAGTGTTGTATTATTATTTTTTTCGTTATAATTTTATTTAACATACATTTTTCGCCATATGAATCCTTGCATTTACATATATTTTCCTTTTTTTTTTGTGTGTGTGTGTGTGTGTGTGTGTGTGTGTGTGTGTGTGTGTGTGTGTGTGTGTGTGTGTGTGTGTGTGTGTGTGTGTGTGTGTGTGTGTGTGTGATTCTCTCTCTCTCTCTCTCTCTCTCTCTCTCTCTCTCTCTCTCTCTCTCTCTCTCTCTCTCTCTCTCTCTCTCTCTCTCTCTCTCTCTCTCTCTCTCTCTCTCTCTCCTCCCTTTGTCTTCCAGTGATGTCAGTTTTCATCTTTTTCTTTTGTTTTTTTCCATCCCGGCGTCCGTCAGTCTCCCTTACCATTTATCTTTTTTCTTGTTTCCTTCTTTTTTTTCTTTTCTTTCGTCTGTAATAATCTTGTTCTTTTCGCAGTCGGCGTCGTGTTTGCATATTTTTTCCTCTCTTTCCCTTCCCCGCATCTGCTGTCTTCGTTGTTCCTCCTCCCCTCAGTTGTTGTCATTTTTCTTACCCTTCTTTCTTTCGTCTCCTCTTCTTCTCTCTTGGCTTACGGAAATATCTTGTTATCGTTAAAGTTAATGTGATTTTGTGTGTTTGTTTTTAGCATTCATTGCATTAGGCATATTGAAATCTTTTTCTTTATATGTCTTTAGTTTGTTCCCTTTATAAATACTTAAATAATGTTAAAACAAATGTATGTCAGTGTGAAGGCGCTTAATGTTTTCTAAGTCATATTGAGAACTTTTGATTATAATAACACTAATAAAAATAAAGGAAAAATATAATGATGCTAAATAATAACAAAAAAATCGAGTTCGTTGATCTTTGTTTTCGTCAGCCATTCCTCGATTAACACAACCCCGCGCGTGTTTCCGGGTGTTCCTTTGTATGGCTGCGCTTTTTCGTTCTCTTTGTTGCTCCCTCCTCGGTCTTGTACGCGCGTAATCCAATTTTCACCCATCCGTCTCCTTTTATTGCTTCTCCTCCCTCTTTCATTTTGTTCTAACCCGCCTTCCTCGACGCCTTGCTGTGGTTTTTTGTTTCCTTTTCATAATGCAGAGACGCGTTTATTTGCCAGTTTTTAATCCTTGTTTAGTTAGTCCTCTTGTTTATTATTTTCATTACGTTTATTGATCATGTTAGTTTAGACCTTAAATAATTACTCTTTTTTTTCTTTTCATAATAAAAAGAGGCGTTCATTTCCCTCTTTATTTTTCTTAAGTCTTATTTAGTCAGTCGGTTTATTCACTATTATATTGGATCCTTTTATTGTTCATGTTATTTTTGGCTTTAAATAATCACTTTCTGTTTTGTCTTTTCATAATACAAAGACGCTTTCATTTGCCTTTTTATCTCCTTAAGTCTTGTTTATTCAGTTCATGTACTTATTATTTTACTGGGTTTATTTATTGTTCATGTTATTTTAGACCTCAAATTATCAGGCCAAGACTTACGTTTCCTCTTAATCAATAGGAGACTTAACAATAACATCAAAGTCTTTGGGGTTAAATAAAAAAAAGAATATTCTCACCATTTCAGGATATTTTCTTCCCTCCGGTCCCTTTAACCCTAACCTACCTACTCTTCCTCCTTCCCTCCCTCCCTCTCATCTCCTTTTTATCTCCCAAGCCTGCCCTCCCCGCCCTCCCTACGCCTCATCTCCCCTCCTAATCCCCTTTCGTGTGCTCTCCTCCCCGTCTCCTTAACCGCCCTCCCCTCCAGTACCTTCCCTTCCTCCCCTGGGTTTCTCCTTGGGGATGGTCTTCGGCGGTCTGTTAATGTTACGCTTGGGCGGAGCTTTGATCTAAGGTGCCTCGATTGGCCCGTCAGATATTGTCCCTTCATCAGAAACGGTATTTATTATCGCAACCGGCCTGTCATCCGCCTCCCTTCGTGCCTCCCTTCACGTCGTCTTCCATATGTGTTTCCTTCCTCCTTCAGTACTCCTTCTCCTCCTCCTCCTCCTCCTCCCTTCTTTCTTCTCATCCTCGTCTCCATTCACGTCTTCCATATGAACATAAGAACATGTGTTTTTCCTTCCTTCTGTACTCCTTTTCCTCCTCCTCCTCTCTTCTTTCTTCTTATCTTTGTCTCCATTCACGTCTTCTATATGTGTTTTTCCTTCCTTCAGTACTTCCTTCTTTTCCTCCTCGTCTTTCCTCTTCCTCCTCCTCCTTGTCTCCATTCCCTTCTTCAGTACTTCCCCTCCTCCTCCATTCTTCTTACTCTTCTTTGTCTTATTTCGCTTCCTCTATATGTGCCTTCCTCCTTCAATACTTCCCTTCCTCCTCTTCTTTCTCGTTCCTCGTCCTCCTCCTCATCTTTGTCTCCCTTCACTTCTTCATAATGTGCTTTCTTTCTTCATTACTACTCTTCCTCCTCCTCCTGTCTCTATGTCTCCTTTCACCTCTCCTTCCATATATACCTCCTTCCGTCTGTATTCCTCTTCCTCCTTCTCTTCCTCCTCCTCTTCTTCCGCCACTCCCGTCATTCCTTGTCTCATGTAAACGCTGCGGGAGTTACCAAGACACCAAAGCGCAACGTAAACAATCCACCTTATCCACGACGGTGTATTTACATGTACAGCGAAGCCTCATGTATCGGCGGCCTCAAGCGAATGTGGCACCGTAAATATTCCCGTCGGGACAGCACAGCATCGCTATATACGATTTTCCCCCAAAAGATGAAGGTTTATGCTGACGGCAGATCGGTGGGTGATAAATGTGGGATGTTTATTATGCTGCACGTTCCGGGGGTAAGGACGCGTTGGCCTGAGTTTTGGGAAAGAGTGCAAAGTGCTCTCAGGGTGGAAGGAGTCTTTGGAGGGCCACTGGGGCGTCGAAGAGGAGCGGGCGGCACACAGAGGCACAGAGAGGCGTGTGTGTCGGGTACATAGCGGGAGTGAAAGGGTAAATAAGTGCCTTCATGCCTCAAAAAGACGCCCTCGTGTGCCATGAAGCGCTGGCCTATCATGCCTAACCTTTATTTTGCACCGCGCGCCGCCTGTTGGTGTTTTTTTTTTCTTTTCTCTCTTCCACCTCTCGTTTCGTTTTGATAAGTCATCCGGTGTTAATTATAGGTAAAGCCTCACGTGTTTGCTTCCTGCTTCATGGTTGTTGTCTGTATCTTACCTTTGAAAATTAGAGGTTAGAGGAAGGTGAGGTGGTGAGTTTGTTACTAGTTTTGCATACATTACGAAAGGCTATAACCACTTCTTACCTCCATTTATTTAGATTATCATTCCACTTACCTCGTCGATTTAACACTCCCTTTCACGCACGTTATACATTACTACCTGGGCGCCTCACCTGTCCAGCCGCACACACACACCTGGCCTAGATAATGCCTAATCACCTATGACTATTTTTTACCTCCATTTAGTTAGATTATCACTCTCCTTATCTCGCCGTTTTAACACTCTCCCTTTCTCGCACGTTATACATCACTACCTGGGCGCCTCACCTGTCCAGCCGCAGACACACACCTGGCCTAGATAATGCCTACTCACTTGCCTCCTTTCCCCCACCCCCTTCCCTTTCCCCATCCCCCCCATCTTCCCGCTCAAGAGGAAGGAAGCTTTGAGATCAAGTCTTTTCAAGGTGGAAGCCTCGCCGGGGAGGATTTCCGTAGCACGTCTGAATACCCTGCAGTTGACAGCCTTCGACCATCCTTAGCCCCTGATGGAAGTGACGGTAATTGGCGAGCTGGCTTTTATCGCGGTAGGGACGGCCGGATAGATAGAAGCGAGAGGATGGATAGGTAGGAGGAGGAGGAGGAGGAAAAGGAGGAGGAGGTCTTGCCACTTTCCAGAGTAGTCGGTCCAACAGGTTGATAGTGAAGAAGAGAGAGAGAGAGAGAGAGAGAGAGAGAGAGAGTGAGATGTGTGTGTGTGTGTGTGTGTGTGTGTGTGCGTGTGTGTAGACCCGAAAGCATGAAAGGATAGGCTGCGGTGCGTGAAGCTGGGGTTTGAGAGAGAGAGAGAGAGAGAGAGAGAGAGAGAGAGGAGAGGAGAGGTTAGGAGAGGAGAGGAGAGGAGAGGAGAAGAGAAAAGAGGAGAGGACATACTGACAAACTTAAAAAAAATAACAAGTAAATGAAAACAAAAATTACAAGGAGGGAGACAAACATAATAAACGCAATGAGAACGAAAATAACATCAAGGAGGAGGAGGAGGAGGAGGCATCAGGTGACCCGGGTCCTGAGGGAGACTAATGACGGGTCTTGATGGGGCCAACTCGTTCAATTGGTGTAATTTTCTGTTACTTCGCTTCAGCTTCCGCCTTCCTCCGCCCCCTGCCCGCCGGCGCCTCAAGTTTCTCTCTTAATTACAAGCTACCTGAATTCTTTTGTCCAGGTAACCCTCCAATTTCCCTTATTGTCATTTATGCCTCGAGGGAATGATGATGATGACGATGCTACGGTGTTCATTATGGCAAAGTTTATCATAGGAGGTTATATTGTTCAGTCTCTTCTCTATTACTCTTTTTTATGCTACAGTTTCTTGCTTTTATTAGTGTTATATTTAATCATTTTCGTCATGGCCAACTTCATTATAGGTGGGGGGGGGTAGTTTTATTGTCTACAGTCCCCTTTTTTTCTACTACAGTTTCATGCTCTTGTAATTTTTTCCCCTTCAGTAGTGTTTTATTTTGGTTCTCTTGGATTCCTCTTCAATCATTTTCGTCATGGCCAACTTCATTAAAGGGAGGTGGTGGGGGTAGTTTTATTCTCCTCTTTCCCCTTTTTTCTACTACAGTTTCATGCTCTTATCTATTTTTTCCCCTTCAGTAGTTTTATTTTTTGGTTCCCTTTTTTTTACAGCAAAGGAAACAGCTCAAAGAAAAAAAGAAAACAATAACGAGAAAAAAGACCGCTAATCACTGCTCCCATAAAAAAGAGTTAAGAGGAGCGGCCGAAAGAGGTGTTAATTTCGGGAGGAGAGGTGTCCTGATATTCTCTTGGATGCTACATCAATCATTTTCAATTTTCCAGGGGCCTGTTACCTTTTTTTTTTTTTTTTTTTGCTAATGGTCTTTCGCTCTTTAGTTTTTTTTTCCTTAGTGTCATTTTCTAAGTTATTTTTGACAGGTATTTCACTTTCTTTTCTCTCTGTAGTTGGACGATAGTTGAATATTTTTCCTTCTTTTATTTTTTTACTTTTTTGTGTAGTGTTTTGTTTTTGGATTTTTTTTTTGAAGATATTTTCCTTTTTTATAATCTTCTAGTTTTCTTTTTTTTGTGTGTAGGTTTTTTTTATTTTTGTTTTCCTGGAAGATACGTAGTTATGTTTTTTTCACTTTTATTTTAGCTTTCCTTTTTTATCCTCTCGAGCTTTCCTTGGAAGAAATGTTTTGCTTATTTTTTTTACATCTTATTTTAACTTCTCTTATTTTGTGTAGTGTTTAAATTTTTCCTTGGAGATATTTTTGCTCTTTTTATATTTTTTTTCGTTTTCCTTGTTTTACCTCCTCGCGCGCTCCATGCTACACGCCTCCCCTTGACTCCTGACCCTCGCCCCTCCAGGCACATCCTTGTCAGTCTTAATTATGAACACGTCCGCGTACGTTGCACTCCTTTGGCGGAGGAGAAAACTTCAAAACTTTAACGTATTGGCGAGAGCGAATGCTGGAAGTATGCGCTTTGAAAAAATAATGGCTTGTATTTATTTGCGAAAGAAATTACTTATATATGCTTGACTGTGGAAACGAATATTGGTTACTGGGTTGCATATTTGATTCTTGGTTTTCTAAGACTTCTATTGTTTTATTTTTAACTCACGACCTTGTTCTGCGACTAAAATAATGTAAAATCTCGATAGAATATGTCCCTAACGACTCCTTCTAATATATTCTTGTCCTTCACCAATAGCTACCCCCCCCCCCACACACACACACTTTACTCCTACACTTGAAGGATCGGGAGCGTCCTAACGAGAGCCCCGTCACCTCGGATGGATGCACCGCGTCTCTCATCAGTTAGTCTAATGTACGCTGGAGGTGGTGATGGTCGACACGCTCACCTGGAGACCCACTCACCCCCAACACAGCCCGAGCCTTCTCCCAGGGGCCCTGCGCCACTAACACGTACAAGTTCCCTATACCGTCATGGGCTTAGCGTTTGAAGGGGACCCGCCAGACTCCTATTGATGCGTTAGCTAGAGGAGTTATTCAAGTACACTAAATTTTCAAGATGTCCAACTCGATTTAGACTTTATCAATGGTTTCACTATATTATCACTGGCGAAGATGTCTGACTCCATTATTCCGCTATCTACGGCTTCATTCATTACTATTAAGGATTAAATTTCGAAGGATAACCACCCTAATGTTATGGTTTTAGATGGAATGGGATAACCTAGACTTGATAATTACCTGAAGTCTTTGTTAGGGTCTATGTGAAGCCTTTATCGGTGGCGTCTTCCTTCGCCACTATCAAAGTTTGTGTGTTGAAGGGAAGGTTCTCGCTGTTGTGGTGTTACAGAGGGAAGGAGTTAGTTGTGAGCGGACTAGATAGTGTTTCCGAGGCTTGGGTGAGGAAGTGTATTGGGTCGTAGTTCATGCTTTCTTTATCTTTCTGTTCCTTATTCGTCCTTTCCATATTTGTTCTTAGTTATTCTTTCCTTATTTGTCCTTCGTTTCGCGTAAATCTTCATCATCAGTTGCCGCTCAGCCGCTACCGATCGAGGGCTAAAAGGAAGAGCTTGCATTTGCTTGATTTCTCGGTTAATTGAAATAGGAAAAGAACTGTCATTTAATTTTATATATCCTGACTGATAATCTAGCTTAAAACGTGTATCTTCGTTAACCTGTATGCTCCGTGCGGTGATTTAATCGTGTTCGGATTTAGATAACACTCGTAAGTTTTCCTTTTGTTAATGTTCATCATTTAATCACTTCGTCCAATCTAAAGGGATTACGTCAAAAATTGGCTCGCCTTTATTTCACGCGCGCCATCCCGGCAAAAACAAAAAGCCGCCGGATGCAGATGTATTGCTGATTGAAACGAGTGTTGCGATTTTTTCACTTTCATTCGGACACTTGCATTGAACGTGGAAGTGAAGATAAATTGATAAAAGTGTGTGAAGGATAGCGTTGCAGAAGCACACGATAGATCCCTGTAGTTCCCGGTAGCACGAAGCGTAATATTTATCACAACGATCCATTCTTATCACGGTTTCAATTCACTAAAATCACCGGAGGGAGAAAAAGAATGGACTCAAACAGTATAAGAAATCAAGGTTTCAATATAAGGCGACAATAATAAGTCTGGAGGGACATCTGAGGGCAAGGGAAGCAGGGAGGGAAGGAACGTTCGTCGCCACCACTTGTTTTGGAGAGAAAAGTGAGAGACGTGGACTGATTTCACCTCCAGCGTTATTTCTCCTCACGAGATATTTGACGATGAAGTGAACCTCTAAGGGTCCGTCAACGCCAGATGAGAAACGTCTGTCTTCCCGCTGAGATTGGTTGAGCCGGACTCTTGTAAACTCACTCAAAGGCTTCCATCTATCCCTCGCCTCGGGCTCACAATATCCAGAGTTCCCGCCGCGCCGCTCCTGAAGGCTAGACGCGAGGGATGTGGAGTGGAGTGCGCGGCTCCCTGTAACCTGACTTTGTAAACACTTTGCGCCGAGCTTCCTCTTGTTAGACTCTCCCTGCTTGTGCTTGTAAGACGCTCAATGTATGTTTTAACTAAGTATGAATATTTGCTTCGTTTTATACATGCTAACTTTCCTAATAGTACACACACATTACATACATGCACACTAACAAATATACATACATACACTCACGTTGATTTGGATTCTATGGCAGTGCATGTAAGTAGCAATCCACCTTTATAATCAGACATCCTCGTAGCGACATTTATTGTGATGGTATTGGTGGTGGTGGTAGTACTAGCGATGGAGGTAAAAGTGATGAGGATGGTGTACCGAGAGGAAAAGTAATGATGGTAGTAGAGAAGGTAATTGTGTAAGAGGTAGTTTTGGTGGCGGTGGTGGTAGTGGTGGTGATGAGGGTGGTGTACCGAGAGGAAAAGTGATGATGGTGGTAGAGAAGGTGATTGTGTAAGAGGTAGTTTTGGTGGTGGTGGTGGTACTAGCGATACAGTTAAAAGTGATGAAAGATGAATGGAAGGGGGAGGTGTATGAGGGAGGTCTGGTGGTGGTGGTGGTTGTGGTGGTGGTCGGGGCGTGTTGTTCTGAGGCGGATGAGTATGTGTGGCAGGGAGTCGCGGGTCACCTGGCAGAGTAAGATGCCGGATAACAGAATTTGCATCTCCCTTTCCGGGGCGTAGGTGGCGTGGCAGGCCTGTCCGCTCCACCTTAACACACTCACACACACGGGTGGGCGCGGCGGTGTATGGCCCGAGGTACTCCTTCATAATACGTTTAGTTGGCCTCTACCTCACCCTAATATTGTGGTCACCTGCTGCACCTTGTTATGCTACGTGCCTACCCACCTACCTATCCTACTACCCTTTACATACGTTCCTATCTAGTACTTTCTACCAGCTATTTCCCTACCTTCCTACCTTCTTACCAACCTAGCTACCTATACCTACGTTCCTATTTAGTATCAATTTACCAGCTACCTCCCTACCACCACTCCGCCTGCCTACCTACCCCCACCCCCACAAAACCGTACCCAAAGATCCATTACCTGAGTTACAGCCAGTTCATTCAGGGGTGGTACTGGCAAGGAATCACAAGTCTAGCACGTGTTCAGATCATGGTGAATGCCACACTCACACACACACACACACACACACACACACACACACACACACACACACACACACACACACACACACACACCGGCGGATCGCTTTCACGGGCGAGGCAGTGCAAACACCACAAGATACGAAGCTCTAAGAGGCATCCTTGGGTCTGTCATCGCGCATATTTCACCAAGTATTACACCTTTCCGGTCGAGGGAGGGTTCAGGGGGTAGGGAGGCGGCAGGGAGTGGCAGGGGGGGCGTGTGATGTATATGGATCGCGTTACAGGGGCGGGCGGAGGTCCCGGGTAGGTTGGCAGGTGGTGATGGAGTTCTCCCCGAGGGCATACCAGCTGTATATTACTCTGGCCACCTGGAGCCGTAGGGGAGGAGGACTTTGCTCTCCAAGGAAGGATACGATGGGCGGGAGGAATACATGAATGGAGAGTGATGTCATTGTTTTCTTCTCGTATTACTCGTGTTAAAAGGAGAGGTGCAAATTGCGTCTGTCTCGTGTAGTGGATCAAGAGAAAAATGTCAGGTGTCAGGTGGATATATTTATTGAGATGAACAGATAGATAGGTGGTAGATAAGTAGCAGTAAGGAGAGATATAAGTTACGTTTGTCTTGTGTAGTGAGTTAAGAGAAAAATGTCGGATGTCACGTAGATTTATAGATAAACAGATAGATAGATAGAAAGGTAGATAGGTAGGTAGTTACGTTCATCTCACATCGTCTATTAGAAGAATATCATATGTCAGAATTAGATAGATAGATATAGATAGATTACAGCCGTCGGGTAGATATATAGATAAATAGATCGAGTTGTAGATAGATAATTAGTCTATCTCATAAATTCTGCCAAGGTAAATAATAGGCGTCATAGATATAGAATGATAGATATAGATAGATAGATAGAGAGAGAGAGAGAGAGATTTTGTATAACTATTATCTAACTTCATCAAGTCTACTCGGAAAGGTATTTTAATAACTCAGAAGAAAATAGGGAGCGTGTAAAGCATAAGATTCCCTCCCTTGCTGTAACGCCAGACATATATACTTATTTAGGTGGAGAAAATTTAGTGGAAAACAGGATATCGTGTTTTCGAATTGGATTTGTTTGGTCTAATAATTTAATTTCTACGAAGCCAACTTTTCTCATTAGGGACGCAAACGGTTAAGAAATCTACAACGTACTCTTTTTTTTTCTCTCTCTCGTCAGCTACTTTAGTTTATTCCTTATAAGTTATTTTACTAGAGGACTTTTGTTTGCTTATGTATTTTCCATGTGTCTTCCTCGGTCTGTATTTCTCTATTTATCTTTAGCTTTATATCTGTCAATCTTCTTTCCATATGTCCTCCTCTATCTATCTATCTCTTCCTGTCTCTATCTTTTTATCTATCTAGCTTCCTTCTGTGTCTTTATTCTCACATACATACCCAGAAAAAAAATACTCTTATGTCATCTCCTTTCCAGTTCTTTTCCCATCCATCCATCCATCCATCCCAGTCACACATACGTACGTACAAACACCCTTAAATAAAATAGACTAACCTCTTATTCATCCCCCTCTGCACGCCGTTTAATCGCACACACACACCGTCACTTCTGGCCGGCGTGCGAGTCCTGTCCCCCGCCGCTCCTCTTTTCCGATCAACCTTCCTCTATTTTCTCCCTCCCAAAGCCTCGCCAGGTGGGTCCCAATTGCATATATGATTCATGCCTCCCCAATCCCCTTGTATTCCAGCCGCGTCCTCCCAATCGCTCCTGATCTCTCCCTCAGGCTCCCAATCGCTGTAAATCCCTCCTCCTCCTCCTCCTCCTCCTCTTCGATGTCGTCGTCTTTCTCCTGCTCCTCCCCCTCCTCCGTCTTCTCTTCCTACTCTTCCTTGTGTCCTCCGGTACCGTCCACCTCCAACAAGCAGCTTTTCCTTTCCTTTATTATTTTCCTCACTTCCCTTTTCGTCTTTGTATTTTTATCCTCCTTCCTTCCTTCCTTCCTTTCTTCGGTGTTTTTCTGCTTTTTCCTTCACACTTTCGCCTTTTTTTATTTTCCTTCAATTTTGTTTTCTTATCCGTTACTTGCTTCTTCCTTCCTCTCCTCTGCTCATCTTTCTTCATCCCTTTTTCACCTCGTCTCTCCTTCCTTCTTGCTTGCTTTCTTTCTTCCCTCCACCAGTCGTTGTTTTCTTTCTCCTCTCTTTTCTTCTCTGTTCATCTTTCGTCATCCCTTTTCACCTCGTCTCCTTTTGTCTTCCTTTCCTCCTCCTCCTCCTCCCTCCACTATGACCTCTTCTTGTGTCCTCTTTCCCTTTCACCTTTCGACGTTTTGATATCCTTTTCTTCTTTTCTTCATTCTTCTTCTCTTTCCCACTTTCTTCATCCATTTTTAACTCTTTTCCTTCTATTTTTATATCTTCCTCTTTTCCTTTCATCTGTTTCTTTTTTTCTTCATTCTTCTTCTCTTTCCCTCTTTCTTCATCCATTTTCAACTCCCCTCCTTCTATCTTTATATCTTCTTCTTTCCTTCCTTCGTCTTACCTCCTTTCCTTCTTTCAACTTTCAACGTTTTCATCTGTTCCTTTTTTTCTTCATTCTTCTTCTCCTTCCCTCTTTTTTCATCCACTTTCACCTTTTCTTCTTCATTCTTTCTGTCTTTCTCTTTCCTTCCTTCACCATCACCTCGTCTTACCCCCTTTCCTTCTTTCAACTTTCAACGTTTTCATCTATTCCTTCTTTTCTTCATTCTTCTTCTCTTTCCATCTCTCTCCATCCATTTTCACCTCTCCTTCCGTCTTTCTCCTTCTTTCAACTTTCAACGTTTCAAAATTTTTCTTTTCCTCCTTCAGCGTCACCGTCTCCCTCGATCTCGATAACCTCACCTCGGGGCTCAATTCCTCATCCCCATCGCCCACAGCCCTTTGCTATCCTCTGTCCTCCCATGGGTGTATATGACTCATCTTCTCTCCTTCCCCTCCCCCTCCTCCTCCTCCTCAACTTGTCCCCATCCTCCTCCTTCTCCTCCTTCGCGTTCTTCTCTTTTTTCGTCCTCTTCCGTTGCCGCTTCGTCTTGATCCTGCCTCTCCTCTTCGTCACCTTCATATTGCTTTATACCATCCGTCTTCCTCCTCCTTCTCCTTCTCCTCTTCCTGTGGTTTTTGTTTTCTTTTATGTCCTTGCCTTCTTTTCCTCCTCCTCTTCTGCTTCTTCCTTGTCTTCCTCTTTTTTTCCTTTTTTTCTTCATCTTGTTTTTGTCCTTTTGCTTCTCATGTGTCTCCTGCTGCTTCTGCTTCTTCATTTCCTCCTCTTTCTCTTCCTCTTCCTCCTCGACTGCTTCATCCCCTTTCTCTTCTTCTCCTCCTTCTCTTCCTCTCCTGCTTCTTCGTTTCTTCATTTTCTCTTTTTCTTTCATCCTCCATTTCTGCTGCTTTCTCTTTCTTTTTCTTCTTTTCCTCCTCCTTTTTCTCCTTCTCCTGTTCTTTACCTCATTCTCCCTCCTCTCCCTTCCTTCGTAACGTCCTAAGCCTCCTCTCCATCCTGAACTAACACCTGTACTTCACGGAGGCGTACCTGAACGAGGGAGAGAAGAGGGAGAGGCACCTGGAGGAGGGAAAAAGGGAGAGGCAGGGGGGAAGAAAAAGGGAGGAGGAAGTGAGAGAAAGATAAGGGTAAAGAGGGAGGATAGAAGGAAGGCAGGGAGGCAAGGAGAAATGGGGAGAGACGTAAGGGTAAACTCGTATAACTACCCATGGAAATCCCCACAATATCTACGAAAGCCTCATTAAGTGTGGGTGTGTAAGCACGGAGATGTCTAAGAATATGGCCGTGAGTGTGTTCATCGCTTTGTTTGTCCGCGAGACGAGGCTGAGTGGAGGAGGGCAGGCAGGGGACGCGGCTTGAGCAGGCAGGCTGTCGAGGGTTGTTTGAAAAGAGGGTCATATTACCTCCGGGCCTCGGCAGAAGACACGCCTGGAGTGGCTTGTTGGGCGTGGATGAGACGAACTTCCTGGCTTGGACGTGTCTCTTCCTGGTGGTGGACGTGTGTTTAGGGAAATGAAGAGGTGATATGGGCCGTTTCGGTATAAAGAATGGTAGATAATGATGTTAGTAAATGATAAAAGGCTAATGGAAGGCTAGTGAAGTCTCTGGTAATTCTTCTTAAAGTTCGTGTCGTGGGAACTTTTTGCGTCACCGTTTAAGAAGCAGGACAGTAGAACAAGGCAAAATGTAATCCCCCTCTCACGCAGGCGATAAAAAACAACAACACCGCCATTCTTTTCCGCACTTCTCCGAGTTTTCCGTTGCTCTTCCGGGGTCATTCATCTTGTATGGCTCGATTTGCTCTTGAGTTAATGACTGGCGTGCCTCGTGGGTCGTGCATCCAATGGCCGGGGGATGATTCATGGCTTCGTGGGATGTGCTTTGGAAATTCGCCCTAAAACACGCGTGGATCGTTGCCCGGAAGAATGGCCAAGCCGCCCACTGGAGGGACTCGAAGTGGGGACATCAGAGCCAGACATTCAAACACTTGGCCCTTGTCAGTGAGACCCGGCTTAGGGGAACGAGGGAGTGTGTGTGTGTGTGTGTGTGTGTGTGTGTGTGTGTGTGTGTGTATGTGTGTTAGGGTGTCAGGTAGGGCTAAAGCGTGTAGCCTCCAGTCTTTAATTTCATTGCTAGCGAGACTCAAGTGAAGGGGTTTAGAGGTGAATATTTTGCCGGGGGTCGAACGGCTGCGGGACCTCCGACACGCCGACTGCAACGCCAAGGGACCTGATGGCGCTGTACCTCTCGTGTGTGTGAATGCGTATGTGTGTGTATGCGCTGTTGTACGCCCGAGGGATTTGTTTTATGCGTTCTCCTCTCAGTTTTTGTTTATGGATGACAGACAAACAGGTAGATATTTATGTAGTATACGCATTTGGACATGTAGGAAGATAGGTATAGAAAAGTCCTCACCTTTATGAAGAAAAAAACAGGTGAAAGTAAGCGGACAGCATGATAGACAGGTAGATAAATATAGATAGGAAATATAAAGGGGAAGTAACCACACCTCCAGGAAGACAGACAGCTATAGGCGAGCAAACAAAAAAACAGACAGACAGGCGGACGGACAGACAAACATAATAACGGGTAGATAAATATACATACACAAAGATTTAGAGGTAGACATATTTGAATTCTAGCTCCGAAAATTACTATTGCACAAAGACAGACAGACAAACTGGAAGATGGGTAGATAAACATACTTACAGATTTATAGATAGACAGGCGTTCGAATTTAGCCTCCGAAGCCGACTGAGAGTGGCTATAGGACACAGACAGACAGACAGACAGGCAGACGGGGATCAGCTCAGCACTCATCTTTATGGCTCAGTGTGCCTGTGTACTATTACGGGAATGCGTCCAGGTCGATACGTGTTTCAGGCAAGGCACGGAAGGCGGACAAAAAATATACGAGTTAGAAAAGGAAGAAAACGTGGAAGAGGAGGAGGAGGAGGAGGAGGAGGAGGAAGATGAGACGAGGCTGCTAAAGGAGGAGGAGGAGGAGTAGGAGAAGGAGGAGGAAGAAGATGAGACGATGCTGTTCAAGGAGGAAGAGGAGGAGGAGAAGGAGGAAAAGAAAACGAAGAAAAGTGAAGAAAAAGGAGCTGAAGAGGACCAACGAAAACGGAAGACGCTGCAGAAAAAAGAAGAAGAAAAAGGAGAAGAAAAACGAGAAGAAAAAGAAGAAGAAGAAGAAGAGGATGTTATTGACAAGTAAGGCTCTAAGGCGTGTGGGAAAAGAGATTCACCACCACCACTACCACCACCACCACCACCACCACCACCACAGCCGAGGTATCAAAGGCTCCTCTCTACTCTGGGATGCACCTCCGCCGGGCCTCATAAAAAGAGAAAAAATCAGCCTTTCCTCTTTTTAAGGCCCGGCTTTGATGCCTTGTGGAAGATGTCAATCTGTAACTGATTAAATTTACCTTCCCTACCTCCCCCCTACCCCCATTTTTCCCTCCGTTCCCTCCACTACCCTCCTCCACCTCCTCGTCACTGTCTCCCATACCTTTTTCTTCCTCCCTCTATCTCTCCTATCTCTCCCTCCCATCTCCTGTTATTTTTATCTCTCCTCCTGTCTACAGCTTTATTACGTCTTCAAGGCTGTTCCAATTTTTCCCTCCCCGATTGAAATTAAGTATTGATTTATTACCCGCCAGTTCTTTCCTCCTCATCACCTCCTCCGTTTGATCCGGGAATATTGTGGGTGTGATTTTTTTTTTCCTTTTTTTCTTTCACTCCGAGGCGGCTCCTCCTCCTCTTCCTCCTCACATTTTCGGTTCCTTTGGTTCAAAAGTCTTTCTCTTCTCATGATTTTGCGTCCCGTGTATTTTTTTTTTTGGAGGGGGAGGGTCTATATAGGTGTGTGTTGGGGGGGGGGGGTATGTGTGTGTGTGTGTGTGTGTGTGTGTGTGTGTGTGTGTGTGTGTGTGTGTGTGTGTGTGTGTGTGTTGCTCTCACTTCCCTTTCCCAGTTTTTCTTTCCTTGCTCCTTCGTTTCGTTGCAATCTCTCTCTCTCTCTCTCTCTCTCTCTCTCTCTCTCTCTCTCTCTCTCTCTCTCTCTCTCTCTCTCTCTCTCTCTCTCTCTCTCTCTCTCTCTCTCTCTCTCTCTCTCTCTCTCTCTCTCTCTCTCTCTCTCTCTCTCTTCACTTCTCTTCCTCTTCTCCCAACGTGTCTCTCTCTTTCATCTTTTAGTCCAGCCTCACCACCACCACCACCACCACCACCACTCTTAATGTCCCTGAACGGCCTCCACTCGCCCCTGAAGTCCCTGGCTGCCTCCCGTGGCCATCTGATCCAAATCCCCACCTTCTATTTTACGCAATTTGGGGAAATCTCGCGACCCAGAGGAGGGAGGTCAGGGTAGGAGGGAAGGAAGGGATGAAGGGAGTGAGGAGGGTAAGGGGAGGGAATGAGGGAAGGAAGGGAGGAAGGGAGAGTAAGCAGGTGAGGACGGGGAAGAGGTAGAGAAAGACATTGGAAGGGATGCTTGGATAGAAAAAATAGAAAGTAAGAAAACAAAACGAGAAGGAAAGAACGGGAAAGCATGAAGGATGGAAAGAGAGGAAAACGTGAGAAAAAGGGAAAGGATGTTATAGAGTCAGGAAATGAGGAAATAAAATAGAAATGGAAGAGTGAGGAAGAGAGAGGCATAGAAAAACAAGAAGATGGAGAAAGAAATGGATAATATAAAGGAGAGAAGGGACGGAAAAAGATAGGAAAAGGAAGGAAGGAAGGGAAAGGATGTTATAGAATCAGGATATTAGAAAAGAAAATAGGAATGGGAGAGTAAAGAAGAGAAGGACATAGAAAAACAAGATGATGGAGATTATAACAAAGAAAAGGGACGGAAAATTGTAAGAAAAGTAAGGAAGGGAAAGGATGTTATAGAATCAGGAAATGCGGAAAATAGGAGTGAATGAGTAAGGAAGAGAAGCGCATAGAAAAAACAGGATGATGGAGAATAAAAAGGAGAGAAAGGATGGAAAATTATCGAAAAATGAAGGAAAGGAAAGGAAATAGGAATGGGAGACTGAGAATATGGGAAGGGAAGGAAGCGAAGGAGGGAAAGAAAAGGAATAGATAAGGTTAAAAAAAATATATTATTACGGATTTTTTTATTGTTTTAACGTACGTGCTTTCGCTATACAGAACACGTCCGTCTATTTACATTAATCCTGCAAGCTGTGTAACATTAAATATATGGTTTCCTTCCTCCCCTTCTTTACTTCTCTCTTTATCAATAGTATGTTTATTTTACTTATCTCATGTTGTCTTTGTGTCCCTTCTCTCTCTCTCTCTCTCTCTCTCTCTCTCTCTCTCTCTCTCTCTCTCTCTCTCTCTCTCTCTCTCTCTCTCTCTCTCTCTCTCTCTCTCTCTCTCTCTCTCTCTCTCTCTCTCTCTATCTATCTATCTATATATCTATCTGTCTATCTCTATCTCTATCTCTACCTCTGTCACAAAAAAAAACACCTTCACTTTATTAACTTTTTTTTTTTACCTGTGACAAGACCTGCGTCACACTTTCCCTTTTACTGTTTCCTCGGCTCCGTAATTTTTCTCTTTTCTTTTTTTCCTTTTTATTACCCTCCTTTGTTTCTATCCATCCATTTTTGAGGCACTTTTAACTTCGTCTTTTCGTCCCTCTTCCTCCTTTTTCCGCCTCCTCCTCCTCCTCCTCTTATCAGCCTCAGTGCCAAAGCTTTTATAATTTTTTTTTTATCCTCTTCATTAGCTCGATTTTTCCTTCACGCGGTTTTATTTTTTCCTCACTTTCTTCTTTTTCTTCTCTATGGTCCATTACTTCTCATTAACAGGTGAACCGAATGTGGAGGAGAAAAAAAAAACTTGAATATTCCTTACCTGAGCTTTCTTTTATTTTTTCCGATTTTTCTTGATTCCTATTATATACTTTTCACTGTCTTCGTCTCATTTGTCTATCACGTCTCATTAACAGGTGCGTGAGGTGAATGGAAAGTGAAAGGGCGGAGTGTTCTTATTTACCTCTTGTTTTTTTTTCTTGTTTTATTTCTGCTTTCTCACTCTTTTTGTTTAATATTTTCTGGCATTGGTTCGTTCATCAGTTCTCATTAACGTGTGAGTGAAAAGAGTGTGGAAAAGTGCGTCCAATATTCTCTCTCTTCCCTTGTTTTCTTATTTTTTTATTTATTTCTTTTTATTTATTTTTGCTCTTCACTTTTTCTTTCTTTCTACTTTTAGTTCATCAATTATTTTCTAACATGTAAGGGACTGAATAGGAAGCAAAGGATTCAATATTTTCTTTTATTTTTTGCATTAACCATTTTTTTTCTTTTTTCTTTCCTCTTTCTTCTTCTGCTTCATTTTTTTTTTACTTTTAGGTATAACGACTAGGAAGCAAACGACTCGGTAATATGTTCTTTCCTTCTGCATTTCCTACTTTTTTATCTAATTCTTTTTTATCATTTTTATTGTCTTTTCTTTATATCAGCTCTCTTGAAAACGTGAACCGAACACGAAGAAAGCTTAGGTATTTTATTTCTTTTCTTTTTGTAATTATTTCCTCATTTTCTCCTTTGTACTTTCTCTTTCATCATGGCCAGCCACCTCCTCTCCCTCTCCTTCTCCTTTCCTCCTCCCCTCCCCCCTTTCTGAGTGATAAAAAGGGGGGAGAGGGGGAAGAGGGATTGGGAAAGGGGGGTAAGGGGGAGGGCCACCTCAGGCTTTTGGCAAGTGTTTGAAGAAAAGTTTAATTGTCTTCATTATGGGTATGTTGTCTCCTTCTTGTTCGATCTTGTAATGAGTTTTCTTAAGGCAATGTTCTGCTTTTCCTTCGTCCCGGCGGTGATGAGTTCGGGATATGCTTTTGTGTTTGTCCCTCTGATCTTTGTTGGTGTGGATTTTTGTTTTCTTTCCAAACTTATGCTTTTTATCTTCTTTCTCCTCTGTTGATTTCCTGTTTTTTTTTTTTTCGTCGGCACTTGCTTTTCGTTCCTATTTTTTTTCTTTTTCATCATTGTCTTTTGCTAGATTTTGTTACGTCCTTACGGCTTTTTTTCCTTCCCTCTACTTTAATTCTACGCTATTTCTACTTCATCCTCTACTTCCTGTCATTTGTTTTTGTTTTCTTTCCACTTAATGTTTTCTTTTTCCTTCTCTTCTGCTGGTTTTCGTCTTTTTTCATTGCCACCTGCTTTTTCTTTACCTATCTTCCTTTCTTTCTTTTTTTTCTTTCTACGTAATGTTTTCCTTTTCTTTCTCCTCTGCTGGTTTTCTTTAACTTTTTGCATCGCCATCTGCTTTTCTTTTCCATGTTTACCATTTCTTCATTGGCTCCTAGTACGATTAATTTATGTCCTTACTGCTTTCTTCTTCCTCGTACTGTATTTCCACTTCATGTTTTTTTTCTTATCTTCTGCTTCCTTCTCTTCTGCTTCTGCTTCTTTTCCTCTCATCGTCATCAGCTTCTCAGTTTTTCGTTATCTATTTCTGCTTCCTTCTCTTCTGTTTCTGCTTCTTCTCTCATCGTCCTTAGCTTCTCTCTCTACTTCCTCTTGCTGTTGTTTTTTTCTTTCCCGGCATATTCTGGGGGTGCTTCTCTATTTCTCCTTCTTCTCACTTAACCCAATTTTCCTCTGCCATATCCCGGCTTTATGTAATTTTATATGGCATCTTTCAAAGGAGAAGGCGGTCGGGCAGGAAAGTAGAGGAGAAGGAGGAGGTCGAGGGGGGGAGAGAGAGAGTGAGTGAGTGAGAGTGAGATCCTACCTGCTGATGATGCCATTGTACTATTCCTCCCCTACCTGCTGTCACTTTTTTTCCTCTCCCTCTCCCTCGCTCTCTTTCACTCCTCTTTTCTCACCCTTCCCTTTCTCTCCTCCCCTTCCTCCGCGTCTCTCACAACGTCCCAGGTAGTTAGGAGGAGCCTTGGAACACATTCTTGTTAGCCCGATTAGTTCTTACAGGTATTAATTAGTTTCCACCTGTGACACTGAAGAGAGGTACGAGGAGAAATTAGAGAAGAGGGAGAGAGAGAAGGACAGGAAGAGGAAGATAAATATGGTGTTGATAGGAGCATGTTTGGTGTGCGTAAGTATGTGTGTAACAGGTGTGTAGGTGTTTTCAGGTGTGCAGCGGCAGGTAAAGATGAATGGAGTGTGTAGGTGTGACTGACGAGTCTAAGGAGCGTGGGAGTGATAGTTTGGGAGAAGAAAAAAGAGGAGGATGAGGAAGATTTGTATATAGGCTGTTATTTATGTGACGTGGTGGTACATAGAAGCAAGGAAAGTAAAAAAAAAAAAAAAAAAAGAGTGCTTAGGAGTGATTGGACAGCGTGAGACGTGTTCCAGTGAGTGTAGAGTGTTGAGCGGCTAGATGTGTAAGTGTTTGTATGGTTTTGACAGCAAGAATGGAGTGAGGAAAAGTGACTGAATAGCGTGAGAGATATTGTATGGGAGTGTTGAGATATATCACATCCAGTAGTGTAGACACGATAGGTTTGTAGATGCGTATGTTGTGTAAAGCAAGAGTGGAGAGAGTGAGAGTGACGGGGCAGCGTGAGGAATGTTGCAGGGGAGTGTTAAGATGAGTGAGGGCGCGTGGAGATGAGACATGATGCCGGGCGTGTTGGGAGAGCCGAGGGTGTTGGTTGTTACAAGGAAAGCATGTGAAAAGTGCGCCGAGTGTGTTTGAGGGCGGAAGGGCGGTGTAGGGTGCGCGGATAGGGCGAGGGGTGACTTAGCCGTGCGCGGAGGAAGAAAGGGAAGAGGGTAGAGAAGGAAGGGAAGGAGAGAGACGCGGCATCAGGTTCTTGTTAGGCGGAGCAAGTCGAAGATTACTTGTTACAAGGAAGGGACGGCGAGGCGACATGTTGCCTCGGTTAATGGGAATTAGAGGGAGCCTAGATGAGAGAGAGAGAGAGAGAGAGAGAGAGAGAGACCTACATAAGAAAGAGATAATTTGGGAATCCGTAAGGAATATATACAAGAATTAATTAGTTAGCAAATTGAAAGGTGATGAAAATAGACGACAATAACGAGAGAGAGACCTACCTATATTAAGAGAGGAGTTGGTGTAACATATATATATATATATATATATATATATATATATATATATATATATATATATATATATATATATATATATATATATATATATATATATATATATATATATATATATATATATATATATATATATATATATATATATATATATATATATATATATATATATATATATATATATATATATATATATATATATATATATATATATATATATATATATATATATATATATATATATATATATATATATATATATATATGTGTGTGTGTGTGTGTGTGTATAAAACGACGCATTAATCAGTTCTACAAATGGAAAGGCGGAGAAAACATGAGACCATTACACACAAAAAAATAGACAAGGCTCCCCTTATGAGATCAAAAGAGAGACGGTTATAAAGAGAATCCGATCTGACAAGGAGGTGAGATCCGATCCCTTTCTGGGGCATAGGTAAAAGATGAAGGTGAACACGACATTAATTAGGATGCTGATAGGTGAGCCAGGTATTCTCCTCCCCTCGTATGGTGGAAGTAGGTCGGAAGAAGATGAAGGGGAGGAAGAATGCGTGGGGAGGAGAATATGAAGGGAAGATTTAGAAGTTGGGAGGAGGGGAGAAATGAATGACTGAATGGAGAGAGAGAGAGGAAATAAGGGAGGATTGGAGAGAGAGGTAAAAGGAAAAATAGGTGGATGGAAGGACGGGAAGATGAAAGGAATATGCAAGGTTAGGATAAAGGAATAATGAGTGAATGAATGGATGAAAAGAGGGAGGGAATAAGGAAGCAAGGAGAGATAGATGAAAGGATAGTGGAGAAAAGAAATGGATGAATGAGTGTATGAAGAGAAGTAGAGGATAGGAGAGGAAAAGAGAGATAAATGGAGATAAAGAGAGATTGAGGAAAATATTGAAGGATGAATGGAGATAAGAAGGAAAAATGTAATGAGAGGAAGGAGAAATGTATTAACTAATTGACGAAGGAAGGGAGGAAGAGAAAAATTATACTTTAGATGAATGTGAAAAAGAAAGATTGATGGATAGGAGTCGATAGAAGGATAGATGGATAGATAGATGAAGTATAAGTGAATCTATTCCGTATGTGAAGTTTATGAGAAAGAATTTGGTAGATATTTTAGACAGAGGTGAAAAAAAGGGAGAAAGAAAACTACTACTACATGAATTCCTTGGACTTTCTTTAGACGAACTTTTTTTTCTTTTATCGTTTTCCTTTTTTTTTATTTTTTTCCCTTTTTATCCTCAGTCTTGTCATCTCGTGTGTCCATTGAGGCGCGTCTTTTCGAGAGAGAGAGAGAGAGAGATGTTATGAGTAAATTTATCTTGGCGAGGAAACTGCAATTGTGTAGAGCTCTCTCTCTCTCTCTCTCTCTCTCTCTCTCTCTCTCTCTCTCTCTCTCTCTCTCTCTCTCTCTCTCTCTCTCTCTCTCTCTCTCTCTCTCGCTCTCGCTCTCGCCTCTCCCCTTCATGAGCCAGCCTTTGTCCCCTTCGCTTCCCTTCTCCTTGGTCGTCTTCCCTTCTTAATACCCTTGCCGGCCGCTATTTCTTCCCTCGCCCCTTCCTTTAAACAGCTCTTCCTTTCCCTTTTCTTTTCCGGCGATCATTCTCTCCTCCCTCGGTTTCCCGGACTCAGGTCACTCAACCCTCACTCCCGCCTCTGCAGATGAGCGCTCTCCCCTCATTTCCCTTCTCCTTGCTATTATTTCCATCCCTCTTTCTTTCCTTGTACGTCGTTTCCTCTCCCTCTATCTCTTCCCATTAGACCTAGGATTAAGGATGTTTGAATTAAGCCATTGAGAAGGTACAAACACAACATCTTTATTTGCTCTCTTTTGATTGTCATATACACCCGTCTTTCTTCTCCTTTCCGTCCACTCCTTTCCCTCAATCCCTTCCCATTAGATCTAACATTAGGGATTTTGTATTAGCTTATATGCTGGAGGTACAAACAAATAGTTTTTTCTGTATTGAACCTCATATTCCTCTTCTTTCTCCTATATCCATTCCTCAATCCTCTCTCTTCGTGCACTTCAATTCCCCATCAGATCTAACGCTGGGGCATTTATATCAGCCTATACATAACCTAGGTTCAGACACCCCCTTCCGCATACGACCCTCCTCTCCCTCTCTCTTCCCCTCCGGTCTCAACTCTTAATCAAGCGCCAGGTAACCCGATACTGATCACTCGATGCCATTCTACCTGGGGCCAGAGGAACGATGCTTGCCTCCCTCGCCTCCTCTTTTATTGTCCGTGCGTCTGTTCCTCGCTCTGTTTGTGATGGTTCGGCTTATGAGCTTATAGATGAGTGCGTTTTTTTCCTTCCTCCTCTTCGTTTTTATCGTCGAGAGGCTTCCGGAGTGTGTTGGAGAGCAGGTTATTGGGCGTCGCTACGGAAAAGTCACCTCCTCTGAAGATTCTTTCCCCCCGCTGGCAAATTAATGTATATTGGATCATCGTTGGTTCTTCTTCCTCTTCTTCTTTTTTTTTTTTCTTCTTCTTCTTCTTCTTTTTCTTCTTCTTCTTTTGTTTTTGTTTCTGCTTCTTCTTTTTGTTCGTCTTATTCTTCTTCCTCATCGTCTATTTCTTCTTTTTGTCCTTCTAACAACTCTTGTTCTTGTTATTCTTCCCTGCCTCGATCTATTCTATCCTGTCACTCATTCACTCACTCATCCATTCACTCATTCATTCATTCACAAAGCCAGTCAGTCAGCCACTCATTCACTCACTCACTCACCCACATACTAACTCACTCACTCGCTCACTCACCGCTGGCTGGGGTAGGTTTGGCTTCAGCTCGCCGCAACTCAACCTGTGTCAACGAATATAAATACATCGCGGCCGGAGATCAAGGACTCGCATGTAAATATATTAAAGAATGATCGACTTTATTGAGGGAGACATTTGAGACCAGATGTTGAACGAGGCCGAGGGACGATTCTCACATCACACACACACACACACACACACACACACACACACACACACACACACACACACACACACACACACACACACACACACACAAAACACGACTTTGTCAACATCCTAAAGATTGAAGAAGGGAAAGGAAATCAATAAAAAAGAGCAAGTAGAAGAAGGAACATGAAGGAGAAGGAAAACGAATAAAAAATAGATGATTAAGAAGGAAGATGTAGAAGGAAGAAGGAAAAGGATGAAAAAAGAAGATTAAGAAGGAAGAAGAAAAATAAGAAAGAAAAGGATGCAAAAAGGATGAAAGAGAAGGAGGAAGAACATGATGGAGGGAGGGATAGAGAGGAAGGTGGACGTGAAAAGACTAAAAAATAAAGAAGACTAAAGAAGGAGGAAGAAGCAGAAAACGATGAAGAAAAGAAAAAACAGAAGAACGATGAAGACGCGGAGCTCACAAGTTTAATGGGCAAACGAGGATTAAATTTCCATGAAGAATAGACTCCTGTGGGATGACTGAAGCGACCTTTGTCCGCCTTGCGTGTAAACAGTGAAGTTGCCGATCACAAGAGGAGAGAGAGAGAGAAAGAGATGCGAGACCCCGGAAGGAAGGAATCACAATAGAGAGGAAAAGAAGAGCATAAAGTGAGGATAATAGCGACAGAGTGCGACTTTTTTTTCTCCACCGTGCAGTTTCATATTACGAGATTGAAAAATAAGTAATGAGTGTGAGAAACAAACACGCTCGGAGTTCTTTTATGTCATCCCACCATAAAGAACTCCAGTAAAACATTTAAACCAGAGACGAGACAGAAACAGGCAGACAGACAGAAAAACTTTTAAACCAGAGGAAGAGAGACAGCAACAGATAGACAGACGGAAAGAAAACCCTTGCACCAGAGAAAGAGACAGAGACAGATAGGCAGACAGACAGAAAAACATTTAAACCTGAGGAAGAGAGACAGAGACAGATAGAAAGACTGGAAACCCTTAAACCAGACCAAGAGACAGACAGATAGAACGACAGAAAAACCCTGAAACCAGAGAAAGAGAAACATACATATACACACAAACAGAATAACATTTAAACCAGAGGAAGAGCGACAGAGGCAAATAGACAGACAGACAGACTTGCCACGAACACTCATATACAGACAGCCGGACAAGCAGACATGCACAACAACATACAAACAGACAAGTACATGAACGCACCGAAAAATACGAAACAGTGGAACGCAGCAACGAATTATACCGACGAAAGGAAGACGAAGAGGAGAAGAGGACAACCCGAGGACATGTTCAAATCTTATAAGCGGCGTAAAGGAAAGAAAGAAAGGAGCCTAGGACAGCAGAAGGGCAATAACAAGCAGGGAGGCGCTACATCAGGCAATATATAGAAGCAGAAAAGATGTTGAAAGGATAGAAGTAGAAATTAGTAGCGGAAGAAGGCTATACCAAGAAGGAAAAGCAGAACAGGATAGCAGGAGAGCAAAAACAAGCAGACAGGCACGAAAGCAGTTTAAATATCAGCAGAAAGTCGGTAGGCCTCACACACAAAGCTATACCTAGATGACAAAGCAGGTAGCCGCGAAAGCAGGTTATGGTGTGAGCAGGGGAAGGAGTAAGAAGGGGATGCAAGGGAAGGGGAAAGAGGGGAAGGGGAAGTGGGTGCAGGGGAAAGGGAGAAGGGGGGAAAGAGAGGGGAAACAGCAGAAGAAAGGGAGAAGTGGGGAAAGGGAAGGGGAACAGCAGGAGAAAGGGAGAAGGGGGGGAAGGGGGAGGGTTAACAGCAGGAGAAAGCTATACCGAGATGACGGAGCAGGCAAGCGGGAAAGCAGGGGGTAGGAAGGGGGTAGGGGGAGGGGAAGGGGGGGTGGGGCTCTCGGACACAATAACACCACTCACAACTCTTCACGCGAGGCAACAAAGAGCTTTTATTACCTTTTGTTGTCGCCCGAGTCTGAGTTGTCTTCATTTACTTGCCGGAAAAATTTGTCCTTCACTTCCATTCTGGCTGCGATGTGTGTACCTACCTATCTATCTATCTATCTATCTATCTATCTATTTATCTTCCCCTGTTTGTCTCTCTATTTGCCTGTCTATACTTATCTCCCTCTCTCTATCAATCATTTTTGCATAGCTAGGATGTTTGTACCGTACCTGTCTGTCTGTATCGATCTTATTTATCTTTATTTTCCTCTCCCTCTCTCTTTACTTCTATCTCTATCTATCTATCTATAATCTATGTATCTTTTCTATCTCTTACGTAGTGTCTTTTTTCTCTCAAAATGATGAATCGACGCGAAAGATTTGACTGAATCATCTTGGAGCAACTTTATGTTCTAATAGAGAGGAAAATAAGAAGGAAAATGAAAGAAAGAAACAGGAGTGAGAGAGGGAAAATGAATGAAAGAGAGAAGGAGACCATATATCCACCCAAGTCCACGCACAAGAAGTCCAGGATAACCAAAACAAAGAAATACACGTTAGCGACAGGTGTTCTTGGCTGCTAATCGAGGGAAGGTAAAGGTGAGGAACGGAGCGACCGGGGCAGCGTGAAGGGAAAGGCTCGTTCGGCCACATAAAAATAGTGTGACTTTTTTCGTGACCTTCCGGAGTGAACTGTCTCCTGAGGCTTCACTAATTACCTCTCCCTCACCCTTTAGACACCTCCATCTTTTTTTACCTCTTCCTCTCTCCCCCTCTTCTTCTCTCCCTCCTTCTCTATCTCTTCCCCTTGCACTCCCTCTCCCTCCTTTTTGATATTTGCTTCCTCGTTTTTACCTTACCGTTTCGTCATCCGCCATCTTCTCCACCTCTTCTCTCCATTTCTCTCTTCCTCCCTTTCTCTCTCTCTTTCCTACTCCCTTTCTTCTTCTCTCTATTTTTGCTTCTTCCTTTCTCCCTCATCATTTAAACATCCTTCACCTTTTTCACTTTCTCTCCCTTTCCCTCTCTTCTTGCTTATTCCTCTCTCCCTCAATCTTTCGAGACCCGCCACCTTTTTCTCCTCCTCTCCCTCCCTCTCTCCTTCCCCTCTCTTTTTCTCTATCCCTCTTTCTTCCTCTTTTCCGCTCTGTCGCTTTCCCTTACTCCTTCATTTGTCTCTTAATTCCCTTCATTCTCTTTTAATTCTCTCTAAATTAACATTCGTCTGTTTCTCCATGTCTTATTTTTCTCTCTTTCGTTTCCCTGTCACTCACGTTTCCATTTCTTTCATATTTTTTTTTCTCATTCTTCTTCCCTTCACTATCCTCCAAGCTCTTCTATCTCCTCTTTCAATTCTCTTCATTCTCTTTATATTCACATACGTATTTGTCTCTCAACGTCTTCTTTACGCTATTCGTTTTTTTGTTGTTGTTTCCTTTCACTCGCGTCTTCCATTCTTTTCTTCTCATCCCATTCTTCTTCCCTTACTATCCCTTCAGACTCTTTCCTTCCTCATCATCTCCTTTGCTACGATTTCTTTGCTACATCTTCCTCACTTCCCATCCCTTCAACTCTCTCTCCTTTCTCTTCACGCTTCCCTTTGCTTCTCCTCCCATCCCTCGCCGCCTCTCCCATCCTCTCCTTTCCATCCTTTCTTCGCCACGTTCCCGCACTCAGCACGTTGCAATGTAAGAAGAATCTGCAACACGCATACAAGAAAGGATTATATTATTCTTTTTTGACGCAATATATTTCTTGGGTCCATTGAACTCGAGGGGAAAATATTCTTGAGTGTTATCTGAAAGAAATCTCCCGCGTGAATGGATGGGGCCGGGTTATGAGAATGGCAGGTGTCTTGTTTATTATTATTAGTTGTAGTAGTAGTAGTGGTAGTAGTAGTAGTAGTAGTAGTAGTAGTGGTGGTGGTGGGGCTGGTGGGGGTGGTATACGGACAATAATATTTTTTACAGTAAAGGAAGCAGCTCAAGGGAAAAAATTATGAAAACAAAAAATTACGCTCCTGTAAAAGAGAGTAGGAAAGAGTGGCCAACAGAGAGGTCAATTTCGTACTCACATCGTATACCTCTCATCCATTGCATCATCATCACTAAAGCAGTTACTTCACACTTTCATTCTACATTCCGTTTCCTTCATTCCCTCTCATCAAAGTCACTAAGAGAAGCTCCCTTTACCTCCCTTCACCCTTCACCCTATGGTTCCCTCGTGTACCTCCCTGTTTTCAGTCCACGCCCTCTCCCTCCCTCCCTATCACTTTACAAGATTGGGATCAGCAAATCCAGCGCCGAGGAGCTGTGATCGGGCGACCGTGTCAAATAGGAAAAAATAGGGAAGACCTCCTTTGAGGATTTCTGCCCCATGACCGTCACGCCTGAGGAAAGGAAGGGACGAGAGGCCTGGTCAGAGGAGGAGGAGGAGGAGGAGGAGGAGGAGAGTGACGAACTAGAAAGAGAGAAGAGGAAAACAGAAAAGGAAAGAAATATATTTGAGAAGATCTGGATAAACAGTGCAAGAAATGAAGAGAAAGAGGAAAGAAAGGGAGATAATAAAGACGAGAAAGGAAGTATATAACAACGACTGGAAAACAAAATGAGAGAAAAGAATGCTGACGAAGGGTAACTGAAGAAAAAGAGACGACGTTAGCGCTTACTGTCTAAAAGGAAAATGGGAAATAGGAGACAAATACTAAACTTCAAATCAAAATGAAGAAGAAGAGGTGAGAATGGAGGGTCTTGAGATCTCCCCCACCCTCCCCCACGCCAGGAAACGAAGGAGGGGGCCGGCAAAGGAAGATGATTTGGTTTCAGGGACACGAAGGAAGGGAAGGACGGGAGAAAGTCCACAGAGGGCCAATGACGAAAAAAAAAGGAAGAGGAAAAAACAAGAATCCCTGGTCCTTCCTTCGCCCGGACTAAATCAGAGCAAAAAAAAGGAGCGTCAACCAGCGCCCGAAAAAAAGGAAAGAAAAACATTTGTATCTGAAGAAGAAAACACCGAGGGAGAGGATACGAATAGTCTTCTTGAGCCTCGTGTTATTTGGTCAATTAGCTTTGATTGGGATGAAGTTTCCGGCCCCCAAGAAAAAAAAATAATAGTAAGAAAAGAATGGAAAGAGGAAAGCAAAGGAAGATAAAGGCGGGCACGGAAGAGACTACGCATGAAAAGATTTAGATATATAGTGCAATAAATTAATGAAGAGAGAAAGAACGATAAGAAAGACGGAAGAGGAAAGAAATAAGAATGAGAAAGTCTAGATAAACAGTGCAAGAAAAGGATAGAAAGAGGAAAGAACGGAAAATAAAAAGATGGGAAAGAAAATCAGTAAGAATGAGAAATACAGTTAAGCAATACAAGAAAAGAATAGAAAGAGGAAAGAAAGGGAGATCAGAAAGACAGGAAAGGGAACAAATAAGAAAAGAAAGCTCAGATATACTTCCTCTAACACGTCCATTATAACACCAACTCTCACGGAAGGATAATTCACGCAGTACTGAATATAAACCTAAATAAAACAAAATACAAAGGTTACCCGTTTAATAATCAAGGCATCCACACTATGAAAAGAAAACGAGGGAAACTTAGTATTGTAAAAGGCTTGAGTTTAAAGGGAAGGAGGAAACAAATTAGCGGACCATTTAATAACAGAAGGAAAAGGAAAAATGGTCTAGACGTATGCAAGAGAGAGAGAGAGAGAGAGAGAGAGATGAGACTCCCGCAAGAGATAGCTACCAGAATGAATGGGAAAAAAAAAGCATCCCACCTCTTTCACAACTTAAAGAATCGCGTTGTATCTCACTGATGAACACTCTTCCCGCGGCTCAGAATATATTTGAGGCAGTAAACATGCATGAGCGAAATGAATAAAACCAGGGAAAATATGACGGATAGATAACATTGAGATTTTCCAAGCCACCCTCCTGCTCTCGCTCTCTCTCTCTTTCTCTCCCTTTTTTTGTGTCCCTGTCTCTCTCTGTCTACCTGTGTACGCCTGTTTGTCTGTATTTCTGTCTGTATTTTTGTCTATTACTCCCTTTTCTCTTCATTTTTTTTTTCTCTCTCTCTCTCTCTCTCTCTCTCTCTCTCTCTCTCTCTCTCTCTCTCTCTCTCTCTCTCTCTCTCTCTCTCTCTCTCTCTCTCTCTCTCTCTCTCTCTCTCTCTCTCTCTCTCTCTCTCTCTCTCTCTCTCTCTCTCTCTCTCTCTCTCTCTCTCTCTCTCTCTCTCTCTCTCTCTCTCTCTCTCTCTCTCTCTCTCTCTCTCTCTCTCTCTCTCTCTCTCTCTCTCTCTCTCTCTCTCTCTCTCTCTCTCTCTCTCTCTCTCTCTCTCTCTCTCTCTCTCTCTCTCTCTCTCTCTCTCTCTCTCTCTCTCTCTCTCTCTCTCTCTCTCTCTCTCTCTCTCTCTCTCTCTCTCTCTCTCTCTCATATTCTCTCATTCTCTCTCTCTCTCTCAGCTGGTGTTGATGCATAATGAAAGACCGCCACCTACCCACTGCGCCTCAATCTCTCCCTCCCTTTCCTCCTCCTCCTCCTCCTCCTCCCCCCCTCCCGCACCCCCATTTCATCCTCTGGTTCAAATTATGTGTTTTCCTCCCTCTCGTCTTTCCTAATTTTCCTCACTCTCCTAGGAGTCGGATTTTAGTCGAGTGAACGAGAAATGGTACAAATAGGAAGACGGACGAGGCTGCAGCTGAAGACTTAAGGAATGGTTGGCTTTTAGAAGAGTAACAATAGCAATAATAATAGCGATGATAAAGGTAATGATGGTAAACGTTCGTCGCCGAGGATGATTTCGCTAAAACGGCCGGAGCAGAAGAGGATAAGAAAGATCAGGCGATGCGAGAGGGAAAGAGGATGAAGAGAGATGAGAATTAGGACGAGGATGAACCAAGAGGAGCTGGATCGCAAAGAGGAAAGGACTGAGAAGAGAATTAGGAGCGAGAGGAGGAGGATCGTAGCATCTTGGAGGAATATGCAGCCTTGACGAAGAGGCTGCCGGGAGAGAGAAAGACGCGAGATCAAAGTGAGTTTCCATTTGAAGACGAAGATAAACCCAAACATGAACTTCAAGAGGCTGAAAACTAAAGGCGGCAAGGAGATGACGAGGTACCTATTGATGCATTACTCCTGTGCAGCTTTGTGTCGGTCAGCTCAAGGATATAGATAGATAGTGTCAGATAGAAAATAGAAACGCTGGATTATATAGGTTGCTACCTCTGTTCTCTCCCTTATCAATTATTATATCCATTACTCCTGTCGTGTAGTGATGTGTTGGTTAGCTAAATGTTAAGAGGTAGATAGCGTAAGATGGAAAATAAGGTACCTACTGAACTATATAATTTTTCACCACTGTTCCTTGACCTATCTAACTGTTATTTGTGTTACTCCAGACGTGTTGTTTTGTGGTTAGCTTAATATTACAGGTAGACAGTGTAAGATGGAAGATGAAAGAGCTACTGGCTAATATATATTTTTTTTCCAACCTCCCCTTCGCTTATTAGATAGAGTACATGACATTATAGTAAGCTCGGTCATACAAACTTTTTAATACATTCTGATTTTGTTGTTCCTGAACGGGTGACAGACACAACTCAATCACTCGATGTGAATTTTATATTTGTTGATCGGGTGAGTTTGAAATGGTGAATATATTTTGATGGTGTATGTAACTTGCTAATGACTATGAGCATGAAATAGTTTTGAAAGTATAAGTCAGGTGTGTTAATGCAGGGAATAGAGGTATGTGCAGGGTTTTGATGTTACAGGTGAGGTGAGGTCAGGTAAAGTCAAAACGTTGATCATGCAAACTCATACCTAGGTGATTTTCAGGCGGTGGAAGGACCTTTGTTGGTGGGCGAAAACAGTGTGAAAGGTATTAGTCAGGTGTGTTATTGTGGGGAAAACAGGTGTGTGGAGTGTGATGTTGCAGGTAGGATCATCCCATGGAGACATATATCATGCAAACTCATATCCCAGGTAATTTTCAGGTAGTGGGATGACCTTTGTTAATGGGCAGCAAGGGGAAGAAAATTATAAGTCAGGTGTGTTATTGTGAGGAAAACAGGTGTGTGGAGTGTGATGCTGCAAGTCAGCTCGCAAACTCATATCCCAGGTAATTTTCAGGTGGTGGGAGGACCTTTGTTAATGGGCAGCAAGGCGAAGAAAACTATGTCAGGTGTGTTAGTGTAAGGAAAACAGGTGTGTGGAGTGTGATGCTGCAAATCAGATCATCCCTCAGAGACATAAATCAGGCAAACTCATATCCCAGGTTATTTTCAGGTGGTTGAGAGCCCTTTGTTGATGGGCAGAAAGATTATAAAAAGTGTAGGCCAGGTGTGTTATTGTAAGTGTGTGGAGTGTGATGCTGCATGTGAGATCATCCTAGGAGACATAGATCATGCAAATTCGTATCCCAGGTGCGTCTCAGGTGTTGAAAGACCATTGTTGCTGGGTAGAAACAATGGTGCCTCCGGCCTTGACACTGGGATCAGGCAGGTGGCATGAATCAGGCTCCTGTTTCACCTCCCAAATGAAATGTAATTAGGGTGCCGCTGAGCCATTTGTCAAAGGCTCGCGTGAAGCTGACAACACGCAAACAGCATTACTTTCCCTCCGTCTCTGTATCGTGTGTCTTGTCTCACCCACTGTCACGCCTCGCTCTCGTGCAATAAAGATAAGTGTTCCGCGTAATTTGGACAGCCGCTCATGACCTTAGGTGATATATGACCCGCCTCGTGTTTGTCTTTTTAATTTAGAAGCTACTGAAATCACTTTTGTCATACCTTCTTGCTTAGAATATAGAATGATTCCCTGTTAGTTTGGACAGCCGCTCATGACTCCAAGGTGATATATGACCCGCCTCGTGTTTATTTTTTTTAATTTAGAAGCTGGTACTGAAATCACTCTTGTCATACCCTCTTGCTTAGGTTATAGAATGATTCCCTGTTAGTTTGGACAGCCGCTCATGACTCCAAGGTGATATATGACCCGCCTCGTGTTTGTGTTTTTAATTTAGAAGCTACTGAAATCACTCTTGTCATACCCTCTTGCTTAGGTTATAGAATGATTCCCTGTTAGTTTAGACAGCCGCTCAT
>NC_066546.1:10180488-10192988 GCF_024679095.1 Eriocheir sinensis | reverse complement strand
GTGTGTGGGTGTGGGTGTGGGTGTGTGTGTGGGTGGGTGGGTGGGTGGGGGGTACGTGGGTGTGACCGTGGTTATTTAGTATGCGTAGTATGTGTGTGTGTGTGTGTGTGTGTGTGTGTGTGTGTGTGTGTGCTCAGTGTATGTGTGTGACTTTATGTATCACTGTATGTATGTATGTATATCGTCCCCTTGAAGTGTGTATGTGTGTGTGTGTGTGTGAGTTACCAAGGGCGTTTAGTATGTATAGGTGTGTATCAAGTATGCGTGTGTCCAGTGTGTGTATGTACATTTATGGATCGCTCTATGTATGCATGTATCTCGTATCAACACAAAGGGGAGCATACAAGGCAGATGGGGCAGAGGTCACTAAATCACACAGTCCCATTATTGGCCTCACTGGCGGCTGTATGTGGCCGTTGTACAGTCATTGATGGGCTGTGAAATATGCCTTGGTGCCGGACTGGATGACTGGGGCTCTGGGTCATGGTAGCGGTGGTTGATATGGTGGTAGGAGTCGTAGTGGTGGTCGAAGGGTTGGGTGGCTGGCTGGCCGATGGTTGTGTCTAAGGAAGCATGTGGTCTGGTTTTAAGAGAATGATAGTCGTGGTATAAAATAGTTAGACCGATTTGTAAATAAGGCGAGGAAGAATAGAAGGAAGAGCAAATCAAACGAGGATGAGGAAGCGAATAGAGGAAAGAAGAGCAATATACGAGGATAAACGAGAGGCAGGAAAGGAAAGATCAGAGTAGCGATAGTGTGAGAAAGAGACCAAAGAGGAAAAGAAGTGCAAATGAGTAGCCGGAAAAGAGGAAAAACAAGTAGAGGAAAGAAAAAAAAAGGCGATGGAGGAGGAGGAGGAGGAGGAAGAGTGAAGGAGAGAGGAAGAGAGGAGAAAGAAAGGAATAGGAAATAAAAACGAGGATAAAAGAAGAAGTTGAAAAGGAAAGATAAGAGTACCAATATCATAAGGAGAAAGAAGGGAGTGTGAATGAGTAGTCGGAGAGGAAGCAAGACAAGTAGAAGGGAGGTAAAGAAAGTGGCGGCTGTGGAGGAGAAGGAGGAGGAGGAGGAGGAGGAGTGAAGGAGAGATCGGTAGAAACTTTTCGACTTCGGTAATAAGCTCTGAGGGGAAGCTTAGGCCCTCTGGTGGTGGAACTTGTCTCTGCTATTTTTCTCGATAAATTCCTTCCATCTCTCTGAAGCAGGATAGATGTGACGTTGTGGCCAGAGAGAGAGAAGGAGAGAGGGGCGAGGGAGAGAGAGAGAGAGGACTTTACACCTCCCAGAAGCCATGTCAGACAACCCGGGAACTCTGGCTTACTTGTCTGTGGCTTGGAGGGATAATTTACAGTGTTGTCAGGCTCAGGACGCCGCGGACGCCTCAGGAATAACCTTCCCTCGCTGGAGTGACATTCCCCGGCATGAATATTCGTGTTCACCGCCAGTACCTCCTCGTCGGGTCACGCACTCACTCCCGCCGCAGAGGAACGAGAATTGAGGGACTGACCTTCGGCGCCTCTGGGTTCAGGACATCAGTGAGCGTTCATGTTAGATTGACAGACAAGCTCCGCCCACTTTCCTTTCCCTTAAGCAATGACCAATAAGATTTAACTTCAACATCTGCCAGTCAGGAGTTGTTTAGTATGTTGTATAATGATTGTCCGTCCTCTCCCTCTTACAGTCATCAAGAAACTCACTCGTTCATGTTAGATAGGTAGACAAGCCCCGCCCACTCCCATTGAGCAATAAGATTTAAGTTCAGCATCTGCCAATCAGGAGATGACTTTACATGCTTCTTTTTTTATGGTTGTTAGTTCTGTCCCGTCAGCCCATTCAGAAATTACCAATCCAATGTATTCTTTCCCTTCCACTCGTTATTGAAGGGAGGTAAATATGTGGCTATATTATCAAAGTACGAAGAGCAAGAAGAAAACTTTGAAGAACAACAATGCTTCTTACTTACAGAACATTCCTATGAACATAACACCCTCAGAACACTAACAACAGGCCACAACAGAGACCACCACCAAGACCACTCAGCAAGACCCAAATCTCAAGAGGCAAAGGAAGACCGAACGAAGCCACAGACGCATTACTCAGCCGTTGGTGCTTTCCGCTCTGCCGCTGTTCAATTGGCCTTATGGAAAATTGGAGCACCTGTTTAAGCTAGTCACCGGTAGTTCCCCGCGCCACGTTTTCTTATTGGCATTCCTGGGCGGCCTCCTTAATGCAGTGGCCGCTACCTTTCCCGTGACAGTCAATTTGGCGGATTAAATAGCGTTCGTTGAAATTGCGCTTCCGTGTTGCTCCGGGCGGCTGTTTAAGCAATAGAAGGGATTAGGGAGTGTGTGTAAGATTATCGGTTTCCTTTCTCTCTTTCCTTTGGTTTGGCTTCTGTGTTGTTTCCTTTGTGTGTGTGTGTGGAGGGGGGGGGGGTGTCTCTCTCTCTCTCTCTCTCTCTCTCTCTCTCTCTCTCTCTCTCTCTCTCTCTCTCTCTCTCTCTCTCTCTCTCTCTCTCTCTCTCTCTCTCTCTCTCTCTCTCTCTCTCTCTCTCTCTCTCTCTCTCTCTCTCTCTCTCTCTCTCTCTCTTTCCTTTTAGCCTGCGAGGTGGAATTAGCATATTTCGAAGCCTTCAACTGTTCTTTCCCGTTTTAAAATTCTCGCCTGGTCTTGCTCTTTCGACATCTTGCTGAGAAATTCTGGCGTGGAGTGTTGCGGGTTGTGTTGTGGAAGGAGAAGGAGGAGGAGGAGGAGGAGGAGAGGTGTTGTCTTATCCTGCTTACACGTCTTCCTTCTCTTTCGCGGGTGATGTTGGCGAAGTTTTTTTTCTCTCTCTTTTGCTCTTTTTCTCCTTTTTTATCGATTTTCTTTATTTTATTTTGTTGTTTTTTTGTCTTGGGGTTTCTTCTGCCAATGTCCTTTTTTCCTTGTTGCTTATATTTTTGGTCTATACTTTTCTTTTTTTCTTTTATTCCTTACTCCTTTTTTCAATATTCTTTCTTTTCATTCTTTACGTGTTTCTTTTGGTGTTTTGTCTGTTTTTTTTTTCTCTAGTTATTTTTTTTTATATTCTTATTTTAATCTTATTTTGGCTACTTTTTTCGATATTTCTTTTCTTTTTTTTCTTTCTGTTTTTCCTTCTGGTGTTGGTTTTATTCCTGCCAATGTCTGTTTTTTTTTTCGTTATTTATATATTTTTATGTCTTTATTTTTGTGTGCCGTATTTTTTTTATGTGTATTTTGTATGTGTTCGCTCATGCAAGGTTTTAGTAATTTCAGCTAAAACTCAAATATAAAAAAAAAGATACATTTGTTTTCCAGTATTTTTTTTTCCATTTCACTTTTCTGTCGCGGATTTTGCGTTCTCCATTTTCATTTCCGTTTCCTTTATTCATTTAAATGTTCACGGAATACTGTTGTAGTTTTTTTTTCACCACGTGTTTTCTTTTATTTATGTTCTCACGTTTGCTGTTTTTTTTCTTTTTTTTTTTTACGCCCGCTTCGCCAGATGTTGTTAATTGTTTTTGTTCCGCCGTAGATCTGCCTCCACGCGCTTTACTCTTTTTTCTAATTTATCTTTCTTTTTTCACGTCCCTGTATATATATATTTTTTACATGGGTGTGTGTGTGTGTGTGTGTGTGAGGTGGGGAGGTGGCTGGGTGGAGGTGGGTGGGGGCTGATGTGTGTGTGTATATGTGTGTGTGTGTGTGTGTGTGTGTGTGTGTGTGTGTGTGTGTGTGTGTGTGTGTAAGTACTTTTCCCCATAACTTTATTCCCCCTAAAAACATACATTTGTTCCTATTACTTTCCACTTTACTGTGTTCCAAGCTTCCCCATATACTTTTTTCCCAACTACTTTTATTTCTGTTTGTATGTTTGTTTCCGAAATATAGTTACTCTCTCTTTATGAGCTAAATGGCAAAAATAAACGTAAAATATGCCGCCGTAGTAATAAGACCAAACTGCGGACCTTTTAAAATCACGGCCGGACTAATATGTTTTTAAAGGGAGAGAATGTAAGGTTGACGCTTCTAAATAGTGTTACGGCCTTAATGTGTAGAGTGATGGAAACAATTAAGGGGCCAGTTAGTAAGTTTCCATAGATAGAGAGAACGGAATGAGAGAGCGACGTATTATTTTGCTTTGAGGTTAATAAATGCTTTGACTAACTTTACATTCACCTGAGTTTATTTATTTATTTTTATTCTTTGCTTCTTTTTGTGTTAAGACAGTAAAGGGTTGGAATTTGAATGCTGAAAAATGAGTTAAAAGATTGAATGGTGAGAATGTTATACATCGTTTCATATAACTTAATGTTGCAAAATAAATGAAAAAGTAAACATTAACAAAATATAACTTCTGAATTTTTTACGAAGAAATTAATAAACGTCGAAACAGAATTACGTATTTTTGCCTAATTTTATATTCCTTCACTGTCTTTTGGTTTCAGTATTTAAAGACGTTTGAAAAAAAATAATATAGTGAAAGAAAATTGATGTAAGAAGCTTATAGTATTTTTTTTTTTACCTGAAACGAAGGAAGTAAAGAATGAAACAGAAAGATAAGGACAAGTAAGGAGGCAGCTCAAAGGCGGAACAAAGGTAAAGAAAAAGAAAAACTCCATAACAGGAACACAGGACGAGAATCCAAAAAACAAAAGAGAATCAGAGTCTGCGTGAGGCGTCTTGAAACTCATTACTAAAAAGAGGGTTAGATTCTCCATGGGGTGACTTGAAACCAAATGAAAAAGGGTGAAATTCTACATGAAGTGTCTTGGAAACTAATGGCTGTAAAAACAACATATATTTAACCCCAATCATTGCCTCTGGATCGCTATTAAAGGGTCATCAGCAGCAGGAGAGGAAAAAAGAGCATCACGGTTTGGGTCGTTTCGGTGTGAGGGACGGTTTCGAAGGCTTATGTCGGCGGCCAATTACTCAGGACGCAATTTTTCCCCCTCTCTCAAAAGTGATATTTTTTTTCCCTTCCCTTCAGTCCATCACTCAGCCGATGCTTCACCCACGAACATCTATTTTCTCTCTCAGTTAGTCAATCGAGCAACGTTCAGCGCCGAGGAAAGAAATAAAGATTGTCTCGAGGTTGATTTTTATTTTTTTATTTTTTTTATTTTTTGGCTTTCATCATAAGGCGCTTAACTCTGATTCTCGCAAGCAACTCTACGTCAGAAGCATCAGACTTTTTTGTTTTTATTTTGGTATAGTTTATTTTTATTTTATTTATTTTCTCTGATTTGGTGAAGTTCCATGAAGCTATTTTAATATTTTCAACATTCATTCTTTTAACTCATTTTTCAACGTTCTGATTTCATTGTGAAGTTTTTTTTTTATGCTCATTTTTTGCAAGAATAAGTCAAGTTCCATTAAACGACTAATTATGTATTTTCACTATTCTCTTTAATGTATTTTTCAACGCTAATTCCACAGGAGTCACAGAGGACAGTCACTACGCAATACACTCCTGTTCTATGCACTCAAATCCTCTTTCTCATGCTATCCTCTTTCCCTCACCTTCATCTTTAATCTTTCTTCTTCGCCTACAGTATATTTCCCTTTCCTTCACCTACTTCCATTCACGGTCTTTGTATGGTCTTAGGCAGGAACCACCACCATCACCACCACCATCACCACCACCATCACCTTTCTCCTTTTACCTCCTTTTTCCCACCTCCCATCATACAGATTGTTCCCTTACACAATGGCCTCGGGCGCTGTCTTTCCATAGGAGTGCTGGGTTTGCGGGGAAATAACAGAAACATCACGGAAGATTTTCTCATTAGGGAATTGGTGGTGGGCCGTGCGTTAAGTAGATAGTAAGTGGCTGAGGTCTATTAAATCAAGCGAGCGGGCGCGGCGTGCTATTAATCTTGGCGGAGAGTGATTGTGGGCGCGAGTCATTGGCGGAGGGTTGATTTACAGACGGTGAGGTTCGTAAGCGCCGTGGATGAGATGCCTATGTGCTCTTTGTGCGCTTGTGAGAGTGATGGAGACGTGGTGAGGGACGAAGATAAAGGCCGGAGAGAGAGAGAGAGAGAGAGAGAGAGAGAGAGAGAGAGAGAGAGAGAGAGAGAGAGAGAGAATGAGGAATAGTGAAGGAAGGGAGTTGGAGGAGAAGGGAGAGGAGAGGAACAACAAGGAGGAGACGAAGGAGGAAAAGGAGACAGAGGAAGAAGGGGAGATATGGTAGGGAAAGATGACTGCGTGTGTGTGCGTGTGCGTGTTCCAGGTGGGTTCATTTTGGCATCAGGCGGCGTGCGTGGTGACCTTGACGGGGAAGAAGAGGCGAAAGATGAGGGGGCGTGCGTGTTGGCGTGCCGAGAGGGAGAGGGGGAGGCAAGAGGCACCGAGGAGTTTCATTCAATGGCGAGCACCTGCTGAAAGTTGGCACTCTGCTCGCTAATGCCACAGAGAGCGCTTCTTGGGGCTTAACCTGCTGAAACCTGCTTACCTGTGGCCTGGAAAGAAGGATCGTGTGTTTACGCCGCTGAGGGAGTTAAATTGCAGGTGTTTGTAGGCTTAAATACGAGCGGGAATTTTCTTTTTCCCTTTAGTATATGATGTGGTAGTGAGTTTTCCCTTTATTTATATATTTATTTATTTTTGCAGCAAAGGAAACAGCTGAAGGGCAAAATAATGGAAATAATAATGAAAAAAAGACCGCTAATCGCCTATTTATCTGTGTCTTCTAATAAGGGAATTCAGATGATCCTTTTTTTCCCTTTTATATATTATTTATTTATGTGTCTTCTAATAAGGGAATTCAGATGACCCCTTTTTTTTCATTCATATATTGTCGTAATGAATAATCTCTCTATTCATCTATCTATTTATCCATCTTGTAAGAAGGAAATGTACATGATCTTTTTTTTTTTGTTTTGTTTTGTTTAAGGGCAAGAAATAACGGGTTTGTTTTTTCTATGTTTCCTTATCTGTATTTCAAAAACGTTCATCCGATCGTTGTCTACTTATTAATTTGTCATTTTTTTAAGAAGGTAATACAAATACTCCTTTTACTTTAGGTCAACAATCAACTTATTTTTTTCTCATTCCATCTTTCTTTATATGTATTCCAGGCATGCTCCTTCTTTCGCTCTCTTTCCCCATCTCTCCAGGGGGTAATTCGTAAGTTATAACTAAAACACAAACCAATTTCTATCTATTTCTTTATCTATTTCCACTTACTTTTATTCCATCTTTTTTTTTTATGTATCCCGGGCACGTTCAACCTTTCGCTCTCTTCCTCCATCTCGCCAGGAGGTATTTCGTACACTCTCGCACAGGTTATAACTAAAACATAAACCAATTTCGGCCGCCTCGCTAAGCCGTTTGTCTGTGCCGCGGCGAGCCAGCCACCACGTGTCTGTTGGAATGCGTCCCAAGCCATTTCGGACGCGGCTTCGGCTTCCATTTGTCGCTGTTGTTTCCTTCCCTCGCCTCCTTCTTTGCTCCCTCTCCAGCACACGTCACGTTCCCACGGTTATTCTCGTTTAATCTGCCACACGCGTTCTCCTTCCCCCACAGATTTTTGCGTTCTTACTCCTCCTCGTTCACTTACTCCAGTCCGTTTCTGTGTCCCTCTGCCTCCTACTGTGTCTCCCTCCTCCTCCTCCTCCTCCTTCTCCTCCTCGTCCTCCACTCTCTCCCTCTCTCGCCACGGTCTCACAGCTCCCATTTCCCAGCGCAGTTTCTCAATGTGTTCTTGTCTAGTCCAGCTTGGTCGTTTTTACTTTAAGTCGCATCCAGCCTGCCAGCCTCCCCTGAACAATACGTGACACACACACACACACACACACACACACACACTCACACTCACACTCACACTCAAATACAAAGAGGTGAAGAAAAATCCATGAATCTTGTTGCTTATCATCCATTTTGCCTCTCTCTGTTTTTCTTTTCTCTCTCTTACGTTTCTTTTTTCTCCATTTTCTCCTTGTCACACTCTACTTTCCATTCCTCCCCCTCCTCCCCCTCCCACGCCTTCACCATACAGGAACGAAGGCAATGCGTGTGTGTGTCAGGGTCCCCACGCCCTCTACAAAACTCCCTAACACCCCCCCACGCCCCCACACGCCCACATACCTGCCCAGAAGTGAAGGAACAAGGCACTGCAAGGCGGATGAAAAGAGGAAAAAGTGCGAATATTTTCAGGAAAGGAGGAAAAGGAGACGTACAAAAGGTGTGCTGCTCCCCCTGCCCCCCCTCCTCCTCCTCCTCCTTCTCCTCCTCCTCCTCCACCTCCTCCTCCTCCTCCTCCTCCCCGAACCCCCCCAAAATAATGTCAGAATGAAGTCGGCAAAATATATTCACTGTGCAAAGAAAAAAAATACTAAGTTACGAAGGTGTGTTTGCATAGGGGGTGAGAGGTGGGGGTAAGTGTGTGTGTGTGTGTGTGTGTGTGTGTGTGTGTGTGTGTGTGTGTGTGTGTGTGTGTGTGTGTGTGTGTGTGTGTGTGTGTGTTCAGGACGTTATGGCCAAAGAGAACCATCGACCCAAGTCTCTCTATTTGTGTTTATTTATTTATACATTGATTTCGTTTCCCTGGGCGTCCCTCGGGGCTTGGTGCGACGCGGGTACGAGATCCTGTGTGTGTGTGTGTGTGTGTGTGTGTGTGTGTGTGTGTGTGTGTGTGTGTGTGTGTGTGTGTGTGTGTGTGTAGTGTGCATGGCCGTGTGTGTACCTAGTATTGCTTCTTACATGAGTGCACGTCAATTTTGAAGAATGTTTGGCACGGTTTGATAATTGGCATTCCTCTGTTGGTTAGCTCAGTGTTTGTGTGTGTGTGTGTGTGTGTGTGTGTGTGTGTGTGTGTGTATACCAGGGCGTGGCATTACTAGGGAGCCATGTCCAAGTTCCGCCCACTGGGGTCATTTGGGCATCAAGTATTTACGTCGGTTCTCACTTTATTGCCTCAGAGCGCGAAAGAGGCGGCCGCTTATGCTTCACGCGACGTACTATTCTTTACCTTTTCCCTCTTACTTCATTGCATCCCGCGTCTACTATCCATGTAGCCCCGAAAGACATAGACACTTTACTCTGCTTGAAAACTAAATGTGTCAGGATGGGTGAATGTGTACGTGTGAGTGTTTGTGTGTTTGTGTTTGTGTGTGATAGGGAGGGAGGGAGGGGGAATAGGTGGCGTTATGTCTCTGTGATATATTTTATTTTGAGATGCAAACACATTCAAGTGAGTAAGGGAGACACTGACGCATGGCCATATCTGTTCTTTGTCATTGTATGTTTGGTGATAAAATTTTGATGTACACTCCCACTGATGCCTCCCCCCGCCACCCACTCCCTCCCCCTGACATGCCCCAGTGACACCTTCCCACTACCTACCCCACTCTGCAACACACACACACACACACACACACACACACACACACACACACACACACAGCCACGCCCTTCCCCTGTACCGTCCTCAACACACCCTGCAACACACACACACACTCCCTTCCACATCTTCTAATCCACTTCGCCGTCCTTTCTTATGATCCTCCACCTTTACCCTTCCTTACCCCATTCAGCCTTTCCCTCCCTACCTCCTCCACCCTTTCCCTTCTTCCTCATGCCTCCTTCACCCTTTCCCTTTCTCATCATCCTCCCTTTCCCGTCCTCATCCCTTCTCCTTGCAGTTTTAGATGAAATTATACGACTTACCACTTCTCATATAATACAAAAGAAATGTAATAGTTATTGAGGATCCCGCGTGAAAGTGTGTGTGTGTGTGTGTGTGGGTGTCGTGGGGTTGAGGGAAACACACACACACACACACACACACACACACACACACACACACACACACAGCAGGAGGGTGGTGCAAGAGGGCGCGTACCAGCAAGAGCAGCAGCAGGCGCGGGGCGGGACGGCGTACTGGGCATTATTACTGGCATGAATTTATGATATTGAAAATGTAAATGTTTGCGTTTGTTGGGCAATATTGCAAGCGCAGTTTACTCATGTACATAATTCCAAAATTAAATTGTAGAGCTCCATTTGTGCTTTTATTGTACATTCTGACGGCCGTGATGAACTCAGAAGAGACGGCAGGCTTAATTGCACCCCGCCGCCGCCGCCGCTGCCGCTTCTGCCGCCACCGCCGCCGCCGCCGCCGCCCCCGCTCACCTGCCCCCACCTGCCCGCCCCCGCCCCCGCCCCGCCGCCGCCGCCCGCTGCCACCCGCTGATAAGGGACTAAAAATGAACCGATGCTTTAAATTTGGCGGAATAATTCACTAGCACAGGACGGCAGGGCAGCTTTATTGTGTTCCCCGCGGGTGACGGAGACGGGCGGCGACGGGAAGAGTAAATACGTTGTTGTTGTTGTTGTTGTTGTTGTTGTTGCTGTTGTTGTTTTTATAGTCCCGTGGGTATTCTGGTTCATCTGGTTTCTTATAGGTTTTGTGTCTTTCCAACCTGTTTCCTCCTCCTCCTCCTCCTCCTCCTCCTTCCTTTCCTCTTCCTCTTCCTCTTATTATTGAGGATTTTGAACAGAGAAAGCGACACAGCGACTCTTTTAGCTCCTCCTCCTCCTCCTCCTCCTCCTCCTCCTCCTCCTCCTCTGGTCCTACATTCAACCTCTCCGGTACTGACTTCTTTTTTTGTTCTCTTTTTTCCGTCCTCCTTTTTTTCTCTCTTTTTTTAGATGGAATGCAGTACAGTTTCAGGTCTATACTATTTCCTCCTTTTTTATTCGTCTATTTCTCTTCTATTTTGTTTCCCTTCTTGATTTATTTGCCTTCCTGTCGTTCGTCGTGAGTGTACCTTTGCCTACAGTTTCTTCTTTTTTTTATCTGTTCCGTATTTTGTTTCTTTATATTTCCTCCAATTTATCTCCTCCTCCTCTTCTTCCTCCTATACTTCCGCCTTTTTTCTTTTCCTCCCTTTGTTTCGTCCTTCTTTTCGTTCTCCTCCTCTTAATCTTCCTCCTCCTCCTTGTCCTTTGCTTTTGTTCTGGTCTTCTTCTTCCTCCTCGTTGTCATCCTCCTTTTCTCCCATCCTAAATTCTTCGCAGTCTTCCTCATACTCCTCCTCCTCCTCTTCCTCCTGCTCCACCACCACCATCCTCTTCCACCTCCCCCTCTTCTCCCTCTCTCCGCTCCCCATCCTCTTCCTCACACAAGATAACTTACAATGCATGGATTTACATAAGAAAAACGCAGAATAAATATTGGCTCAACATACACTTTAAAGCCTTAGCGTACTTATTCCGTTAGTCCGCCAAGAGAGTCCGATGGGAAGTTCGGACGAAGAATCCCCAAAGTTGTGGAATCGGATACCGCGAAAGAGTCTTGCGATAAAATGAAAAGAGAAAGTCAGGCCAGCAAGGAAAGGGAAGGAAGGCAGGAGAGGAAAATGGAAGTGAAAAAGTCATATTCTCTCCAAGGAAAAGATGTGAATTAGCTCCCCCTTAAAATATTGCTGTGTTATTATTAGTTAGGTTGGTTAAGTTATATATATTCGTGTTGTTTTCCTTTACTTATTGTTATTTTGTTTTTGTTTTTTCTTTGTTTTTCCTCTCTTCCTTCCTTCATTAACTGCATCTTTTTCTTCTTCCTCTATACCTCTATTTTTTTTCTCTTTTCTTCCTTATTCATTCAATCATTTATACTTTTTTCTTTCTTCCATCTATTCATCCACTTATGTATTCTCCTTATCCTTCCTTCCCTTCTCCTTTCCTCCCTTCCTTTCTTCCACTTTTCTATCTCTTCTTTTTCCTTTCCTTCCCCTCATCCTTCTATCCTTTATCCCTTCTATTCTATCCTGCCATCCTGGCTTCGCTACGTGTACTATCTCTCTCTCGCTCTCTCGCTCTCGCTCTGGCTCTCTCTCTCCTCGCTCCACAATTTTCACTTTAAAACCTTTCCTTTCTGGCTCGTGTCGTATTTCCTTTCTCTCTCACACACCGAATCCTAACAAACTCTCGCTATTTACCCGCCGTATACTCCTGTCTCCCCTTCCCTTTCTCGCGGATGAGGGCGAATAAAACACAACACTCGAACCAACCCTTTTCCCTCGGCCAACCCTGCTCGCTGCCTCCATCCCTCGCGACCTTCTGGCCTGGGAGTGGCTGGAGTGGCTTGCCGCGGCCTCCAGTGGGGCGTGAGGCTGTGGGTGACGAGGAATGCAAAAAGGTGGTGAGTGAGGGCAGTGACAAAGCGAGGAGTGGGGCGCTGTGGATGGCCGAGGTGAGGTGAGGTGAGGTGGTGAGGAGTGTGGTGGAATAATAATAAGTCGAAGCACCTCCACCACCACCTCCACCACCACCACTGCCATCACCGCCTCCTCCTCCGCCTCCTCCTCCGCCCCCGTCGCCCTCCAAGGAAAAGGCTGACGGGAAGAAATTGAGGACACGACCTGGCAAATGTGGGAGCAGTCTGTCTTGCTCCGTCCCCTTCTGTCCCTCCTTCCCTCCTTCCTTCCCTCCTTCCTTCCTTCGGTGCTTCGCTTTTTCATCCCCTTCTTACCTTCCTTCGACT